>NC_091951.1:276491791-276791791 GCF_031021105.1 Erythrolamprus reginae
GGGCGGCATACAAATCCAAATAATAAATAAATAAATAAATAAATATATTGAAGAATGTAATTGAAAACCACTAAATATTAGTGTCCAAGAAAAAATGGATGAAAAGAATTCAATAAATGCTAGGAGGATATTGCATAGGGGTAAGGCTGCAGAAGGGGATAAAATTTTAGATACGAGTATGAATGGTTGTGTAACTTAATTAATGTTGTAGTGTTAAGATGCATTTTTTGCTTGATGTTTGGAAGATTGTCATTATTTTTCTGCATAAAGAAAAAGCCAGTGAGAGGCTACAAAAAGTAATATGTTAAGATTGCAGAGTAAGCTGTTCAGCAGAATTCTGACACAAAGATTGACAACAAACTTTTGGACTTGTCCTGTGGCTTCATGTCAGGCGTGGGGTTTGAAGACCAGCTTTTTGTCCATTATCAGGTAACAGAAATATTCATGTGGAGGAATTTTTACTGGACATTTGTGGATTTATAGAAAACACAAGTGCGAAGGTTAATTTAATAATAACTTAATAATTTAAATTATGGAAGGCTTTGCACAAATATGCAGTTAAAAATTCATTGCTAAATGTGAGAAACGTGATTTATGATAGAAGTATGAATTAAAATAGAATGATTTAAAAATGATTCTGTGTTGAGCAGGGAGAAAGATAAGGCTGTTCCTTTGATTGTTTAATATATTTCTGCATCATTGAAAAGGAATGCTTTCAGTGACATTAGAGATACATTAGTTGAGGATGTGGAGGTATATTTATTATGTATGCAGATAATACTGTGTCGTTGGCTGAGAACCCAAATGTTTTGCAGTGAATGTTAGATTCCTTGTATGGTACAACTTTGAGTCTGAAAATTAATGTAATCATAATAGTTTTGTTTGATTAAAAATGAATGATTATAAAGCTGTTTTTTCATAAATTGTGGAAACAAGAAAAGGTTGATGAATTGTACCATGATAGAGTGATTTCTAGCAATGGAGAAAAAGGATGGAGAATTTTTAAAATATGTGGATGTGCTTTGAGCTAGTCTGACTCTCAGCGCAACTCAGTTCACAGGATTTGTTGTGTAGGGAAATTAGAAGAAAAAGGAGTATTGTGCATGTGTCCTGCTTAAGAATTATTTGCAAAGGTGGGATAAAAATCAAATAAATCATGATAGAAAAATAGTAAGTGTTGTGGAGATCAATTTTTTAAAGTCTAAAATGAGACTGTTTTTGTTTCTGCCTATAGGTAGACCGATCACAATTAGGACCAGGAACTCTGCTGCTAAGCAACATGATTGCTAAGTGAAACAGCATGTGATTGTGATGGACTTATAATATCATTTTCCATTTAGTCATTGTGTGTCATCTCAGGTTGCTAAATGAGGCATCATGTGATCAAAACTTGAAATTTTACTACTGGCTTCTCCATTGGCTTTGCTTGTTAGAAGCTGATTATGAAATATTCAAATGAGAATCCTGTAACCATGGGGTTGCTGTAAATATCCTCCATTGCAAAGTGCTCAAATATTACCCATAAGACTTCGGGGATGCTGCAATGGATGCAAATGCAATGACCAATAGTAAAGTTACTTTTTCACTGTCAGTGGAGATTCTCAGTCATCCAGATCATGGTTGTTGAAAAGGTACTTTTTTTCAAGAGGCAACTGGGCTTTCTGGGTTTTCTTTGAAGACATTTCACTTCTCATCCAAGAAGCTTTTTCAGTTCTGACTGGATGATGGAGAGTGGAAGGATTTATACTTCTTGCAGACAGCTGGTGATTTGAATTCTTTTATCAGGTCATTAAGGTCACCTGGAGTTTTATGTGTGTCATCAGGGTGACCTGAATGGTGCAAATTGGTGTGGAGACTTCTTGGAACTGTTGAAAGGACTGTGTTGTAGATTGGAGGTAGATGATGTGGTATCCCTCCCTCTCTGTTGACATAAATGGTGTCTTCGACTTCTCTTTTGAACCAGTGGTCCTCTGTTGTCTTCAAAAGAATGCTCTGTGTCTTTTAAATGCAGACGAGCTGCCTGCAACATATGGAATGACAATGTTGCTACATTTATTGTTCTTATCATTGTCTGTTATAGAGGAGTTCCTGTAGGGTCTTTTTTGAGATCTGACGAAGGCTCATTTGGGATAGCCACAGGTTCTTTGTATTTATGTTCTTTTTCTTTCTCATCTTTGGTGCTACACAGGTCTTCAGCTCAGTGATGTAAGATTCTGATGACTCCCATTTTATGCTCCAGTGGGTAGTGAGAATCAAAATGTAAATATTAAACTGTGTGAATGGGTTTTCTGTAAACTTCAGTGTTAAAGCTTCTGTCTTCCTTAATGTGTACTGCACAGTCCAGGAAGGCTAATAGTTTTCCTTAACATCTTCCAGTGTGAATTGATGTATCTGCCCACAAATTGATGCTCTCTGATTGGAAATTATGGAAACTACATAGTTCATCTGAAGTTTACCAAGCAGAATACAATTTTTTAATGTGTGAATTGACTGATTACCTCCAGGAAGATACACTCAGACAGCACCTTTGATCTTAGCGCTTGATTTGACTGGTTGGCCGCCACATAAATTGGAATTTGCTGGCACATATCATAAAGGCCTGTACAGCTTGGCTATTTGAATCAGAACAGAATTATAAGAAAAATGTAGATTGGATTGAGATGAATTTAGAAACAGGAAGGAAAAAAATCATTTGTAAACCTATACTAATATATAATATGTGTGTTGAAAATACTATCCATTTTAGTGAATCACATAATAAGATAAGATACAAATATGTACTCTTGATTTTTCAAAGTTTATGTTGAAGATAACAGAATATTTGTTTTATTTGGGATCCAGACATAGAAAATATAGTTTTCTTGAGAATGCTTCTCAATGGATTTAATGATTGGAGTTAGACTTGATGGTACTAGATGATAAATGTATTTCCAAAGCCAGCAGAATCGTTCGAACTAGAAAGCATTGCTCTTCCTCTGTAATTGGGAGTGACAAGATAACAATTGTTTTAGTCACCAGTTGAAATGGAATGTGGTTGATAGAGATTGGAGAACGAACTACACTGTATTGTTAAAGTCAAACTACTTCTTTGGTGCAGTAGAGCTAATTGGCTTTATTATTACATTCAACGTATTTTCAGTCCTCTTCCTCTTTGCTTGAAGTATTTGAAATCATTTGTCTAATTCTACCCATGTTTTATGACCATGATTAAATAATGTTTCTTTTCAGTAATAATAAAATCTTCTTCAGATGACTCACTTTTGATTTAAAAATTATAGTAAATAATATTTTGGTTTCAACTCTAACTCAGTTAATTTTGAAGAATTTAATATTAACATGAATTTCTGTGTATATCATATATGTAAGCTGTTGATCAAGGCAGATTTTCCTAACCCAAAGCTCTCTAGATTTGTCTTGGAAAATCAGTTCCTATTTAATGGATTGCGTAGTTCTGTGAATTGCAGTTCCAATACATATAGATGGGAGCAGATTGGGGATGGATGAACTTTTCATATGGGTTTGATGGGCCATCCTTATCAAAACTGATTGATTCTCCTATGTTTGAAAATATCAGAGAGCTTGCAGTCTGAGAAATGCTTGAGATTTTGTAAGGAATATAAACAGTGATACTATACAAGATGCCGAAAAGAGATCATTCCCCCATAACTGATCTTCTTTTGCAATGCCTAGTTGAGATGAAGGTATCCACATAGTAGATTGAGTGATAACTGGATTATACATTTCAAGAGTGCACATGGTGAGGTTACATTATTGAATCCTACAAAAGTCGTGAAACGGTGTAGACTAATGTTTCCTTTGAAATGTTTATCTGGTGGGAAGTAACTTTAAGCATGGACAGATCACCCTAATCATAAGTGAATCTCCTATATTTCAAAACACCAAGTTCATTTTTTTTCTAAGGAAATGAGTAATAATGCACAAGACATAGAATAGTGAATTAGTTTTTTTTCTTCCTCAAATTAAAGTATGCTACTTGATGACAAAGTATGAAATCTTTGGGAGAAAGTGTTTTGCTTATGTATTCATCATTTCATTCTTATGCTTGAAATGCAGATTAATAACATCATATGGCAAAATCCTACATAAATAACTTTTATTTTCCCCAAAACTGCAACTAAAGTCATCTTTTTCTTATCTTTTTCTTATCTTTCTTATATATTGCTTACATTTCTGAGCTGAGATTTTCCATTAATGAATTCACAAGGTAACAACCTAAAACAAAAGTTATTTTCCCATTTTTTAGTATTGAAGAGATGGATAACATTTATCATGACTTTTAAATGGAACAAATTAGAAAGACAAATTGTAGAATCCTATAAATGGAATCACAAATGTGCTTTAGCAAGCTTATGCTCAGAATGGAATGCACTTTGTAAATAATGAAGCATATAATTTTTTGCACTTTTATTTATTTAGTGAAGAACTTCACAATACAGTGATCTCTCGGTTAGCGCGGGGGTTACGTTCCAAGACCTCCCGCGCTAACCGATTTCCGCGTTATACTGGATGCGGAAGTAAAAACCACCATCTGTGCATGTGCGCCATTTTTTTCATGGCCGCACATGCGCAGATGGTGGAGTTTGCGTGTGGGCGGCGGGGAAGACCAAGGGAAGATTCCTTCAGCCGCCCAACAGCTGATCTGCTCCGCAGCGCGGAAGCAGCGAGGAGCCGAAGATGGGGTAAAGGCAAAGGGGAAACCCCATCTTCGGCTCCTCGCTGCTGCCGCGCTGCGGAGCGGATCAGGTGTTGGGCGGCTGAAGGAACCTTCCCTTGGTCTTCCCGCCGCCCAGGCAAAGGGGAAAGATCGCTTGCCGCTTTGCAGCTTGGAGCCTTGCTTCGCCTCCTTCGCTGCAATAGGCAAGCGGCAAGCGATCTTGAGAAAGAGAGAGAAAGGAGGGCGACTTGCCAGTCCACGCCCCCCTGGATGAACAGCCTCGCATGGCCCCAGCGCCGGGCTCCGCTGTTGCCTCCACCCCCATTCGGCTCTGCAGCTGAGAGGCCTTCCCGGCAGAGCCCTCCCCAACAGCTCCCGCTGCCAGCGCAAAAAAGAAAAGAAAAAAAATCCCCAAAAGAGGCAGGCACAAAGTGGGGGCACAAGGGGAGCTGCCCGGCAGAGGTTGCTTTTTTTCTTCTCGTGGGCAAGTGGAGGGGGGGAGAGAGAAGGGAGGAAGAGAGTGTGAGAGAGGAAGAAAGAGAGAGAGAGAGAAATGATAGAAAAAAGGGGAGAAAAAAGAGAAATGAGAAAATGATTGAAGCATAGTGACAGGAAAGAAAGAGAAAGAGACAGAGAAGTGACTCTTGGTGATGACGTATGACGTCATCGGGTGGGAAAAACCGTGGTATAGCAAAAAAAACACGGACTTATTTTTTAATTAATATTTTTTGAAAAACCGCGTTGCAGCGTTTCGCGCTAATCGAGAACGCGCAAATCGAGGGATCACTGTACTCCCCCCAAATTCACTTATCTTAAAACCGAAGAGATTTCCAGTTAGTATTGTGTACATACATTAAATGAAGTTTTAATAAAGTAGCCTCTTCTAGCCTAGCATTCTCTTGTTTGTTTAGTTCAGTGTTCATCAACCTCAATAACTTTACGGATCCCAGTTTTTCATGTCTTTTGTTCAAGTTTATCACCTTTACCTTCATAAACTAATTGAGTAAAAATATTTTTTTATGCCTGCATATGCTAAAACAGAAAAAAAAACCTACATGAATTTTACTTTTCCTCATAAGAAATTTGTATTTATGCATGTTTAAATTAGCAGTAACATTATTAAACAAACAACAATTACTTGTATAAAATAAGTAAATAGACTAAGCTAGAATTAGAACAAAATAAGGACAAATAGATTGCCCTTATTTTGTTATAATTCTAGCTTAGTCTATTTTCTGTAAGCAGTTAAATACTGTTGTAGCTAAGTGTTTGGGTTCATATGTTAAATTGTTGTTTTTTAATTGATTATGTGAGCTTCGGCATACACTAAGGACAATGGAAACAAATACAATACTTTAATAAGCCTTCAGATAGAGAAAAGGGTGCAGACAGTGTTGTTATTTATTGTAATTTCAGTTTCCAAGGCTAGTCAATGTTTTCATGTGGCTTTTGCTTCCCAGGTCCTACAATATAACATAAAAAAGCAGGGAATAATGAAAAATAGTTGTATATGTGGTTCAGCATAATTGCATGATAAGATGCTCTAAAAATGAAAATGTAGATAGTTATAACTATTTCAAATGTGTAAACTAAGATTCTTGAGTAAGCTTCTTCCATAAATCTAGAGCAGAGCACTGGCTATACTATGTACTTCTTGAGTTAACAACCATTCATTCAGCACTTGCTTGAAGTTAAAGAAGTGCGAAATAAAGGGACTTTCAGAAGTTCTGACTGTAGTAGTTTTGGTCGCTTGGCAACCCATCTACACTTACAACCACGTAGCGATGTCAACTCACTTATTTCTCCCCATCTATGCCGTTTCCATCCCTGCTACATTTGCAGCTGCTGGTCTCATGAGGGTTCCTTCCCAAAATCGTGCATGGTTGTTTTCTTGTAAGACCTGGGGAATATGATTTCATGTGACCAGTAGGTGCTTCATGAAAAATCAGGGTGGCCATGGTTAGTCAGCAACAGGAGCAAGAAGATGGCGAAGATCAGATGAGGTAGTGGAGCACATGGCATAAGGGATCTCAAGAGTCGGTGGTGGTGAGGGTGGCTGGGACTGGGCTGGGCCAACTGAGGTTTCCAGGATGGCTGGGGCTTCTTGGGACATAGTGTCTTTGTGTTGCACCACTGAAGTGGCTGGGGCTTTCCCAGAAGCTATGGCTTTATGCAGCACTGTTGTGGTTTCCCAGATACAGAAGATTTGCACTACGCTGCTGGCCTTGCTGAGGTTTTCAGTGGCGGCTGCAGCTTCATGCTATGTTGCAGCTCAGATTTCTTTGCAGCCCTACAATCACGGTGTGCCAAGAATCCCAAACTGCAGCGCGACAAACAGACTTGGAATCATGCGGTTGGATGCTGCTTGCCACTCTGTAAGGCAGGATGCAAAAAAGCCAAAAGGGCAAAGATGGGGGAGGATGGGAGTATGAAGGTAATAGGCAGTTCGGGGCGTTGAAAGGGAGACATTCCCTTACCTTGGAAAAACTGATACTTGGGACGGGGAGAGACCAAGTTTAGTTTAGTTTAGTTTGTCAAGCAGGTATGAGAAAGCAAGTGTAAGTATAAACATAACATGTAAACATGTAAGCATAAACAGGTATAGATATGTACATAATAAATGAGTAGGAACAAATGAGAACAGTAGGACAGGGATGGTAGGCACGCTGGTGCGCTTATGCATGCCCCCTTACAGACCTCTTAGGAAGGGGATGAAGTCCACGGTCGATAGTTTAAGGTTAATTTTTAGGGGTTTGAGGATGTAACAACAGAGTCAGGTAGTTTATTCCAGGCATTGGCCATTCTGTTCCTGAAGTCATATTTTCTGCAATCGAGTTTGGAGTGGTTTATTTTGAGTTTGTATCTGTTGTTGCCCGTGTATTATTGCGGTTGAAGCTGAAATAGTCATTGACAGTTAGGACATTGTAGCAGACGATTTTGTGTCCTAAGCTTAAGTCAGATGGTAGGTGGCATAGTTCTAGGTTGTCCATGTCCATTTCAAGTTGGTGGCATACGGCAGTGATGGTGAAGCTTTTTTCCCTTGAGTGCCAAAAAAGCATGGGCGTGCACTATTGCGCATGTGTGAGTGCCCACACCCTTAATTCAATGCCGGGGAAGGGTGAAAACAGCACCCCCTGTCCCCTGGACCCCCTCTGGATCCCGGAAATGGACTGTTTCCCAACTTTTGGTGGGCCCAGTAGGGTTGTGTTTCGCCCTTCCCAGGCTCCAAAAGTTTCCCTGGAGCTGGGGAAGGGTATAAACACTCTCCCCCATCCCCCTGGAAGCTCTCTGGAAGCCAGAAACTCCCTCCCAGAGCCTCTCTGTGAGCCAAAAATCAGCTGGCTGGCACACACAGGCACATTGGAGCTGAGCTACGGCAAAAGCTCACGTGCCAGCAGATATGGCTCTGTGTGCCACTTGTGCCATAGGTTCGCCATCACTGGCATAAGGTATTCTATTGGGAACAGAGGAGCGGAGTACTCTTCTAGTGAAATACTTCTGGACTCACTCAATTGTATTAATGTCTGTTATACATTGTGGATTCCAGGCAGATGAGCTGTATTTGAGAATTGGTCTGGCAAAAGTTTTGTATGCCCTGGTTATTAGTATTATTAGTTCAGCGTCCCCCAGGCCTGGCAGCAGAGCCATGTTTTCACAGCCTTTTGGAAGGCCAGGAGGGTGGGGATAGTATGAGTCTCTGGGGATAGCCGGAGTTATCACAGAAAGGCATTTCCATGTGGCCCCGCCAATCAGCACTGTTTGGCTGATGAGACCTGGAGAAGGCCGAAACTGTGGGTTCTAGTCGGTCACTGGGAGTTACATGGCAGAAGTCGGTCCCAAAAACAGTCCCGTAAATAATTGGGAGCAGGATTGCCATTGCCGATTAATTTGATCTTAAAGTGACTGCTTTGTAATCCAGAGTGTCTGAGTTGCTGTTATTAAGTGAATTCCCTGGTCATTAGATGAAGCAACTTCTTGCTGGCTTCCCACAATCAAGTCAATGGGGAAGCCGTTAGGGAGTTTTAAGTGAATCCAGTTACAAATGGATTTGGAATATTATGCAAAATGGAAGAAATGATATGATTGGATTGAGAATAGAAAAATGAAAAAAGAAGAGATAAAATGCAAGTAGACGTAACATTGATAACAAATATATGGAATATATTTATTTATTTAATTAATTAATTTTATAGTTATTCCTTTAACTATAAAATCTATAGTATTTTAATATTAAATTTATATTATATAACAAGCCTCCTAGAGAATTGATAATTGATTCATTGATAAGGAGGTAATTGATTGATAAGGAGAACATTTCTTTAAATCTGCATTTGTTTATTTACAATGAGCATTTGCCTTATTATTATTAAGGTTGACTCAGCCTTCCATTCTTCTAAGGTCAGTAAAATGAGGACTGTGGGGGCAATATGCCAATTCTGTAAATTGCTTAGAGAGGGAGGACTGTAAAGCACAGTGAAGCAGTATTTAAACGTAAGTGCTATTGCGATTGCTTAGCATTTCTGCTAGCTTCTTTCTAACTAAAACATTTACAACTACAGTACTGTACAGTGTTCCCTCGATTTCCACGGGGGATGCGTTCCGAAACCGCCCGCAAAAGTCGAATTTCCGCGAAGTAGAGATGCGGAAGTAAATACACCATTTTTGGCTATGGACAGTATCACAAGCCTTCCCTCAACACTTTAAACCCCTAAATTACCATTTCCCATTCCCTTAACAACCATTTACCCACCATTATTACTGGTACTCACCATTGAATAAGACACTTAGTGATCCTGATATTTATAAACATAATTATTTATTAACAATAATAATTATTTTTTGTTATTTATTTGCAAAAATTATTAGTTTGGCGATGACATATGATGTCATCAGGTGGGAAAAACTGTGATATAGGAAAAAAACCGTGAAATCTTTTTTAATTAATATTTTTTGAAAAACCGTGGTATAGGCTATGCGCGAAGTTTGAACCCGCAAAAATCGAGGGAACACTGTATTTCTTTTAAATAGCTTTAAATAGGTCTTCAATTTGAAAGTGTATTCAAGAAAAATGAATGTATCCAAACTGTGTCTTGAATTAGAATAGAATAGAATTTTATTGGCCAAGTGTGATTGGACACACAAGGAATTTGTCTTGGTGCATATGCTCTCAGCGTACATAAAAGAAAAAGATACATTTGTCAAGAATCATGTGGTACAACATTTAATGATTGTCATAGGGGCCAAGTAAGCAATGAAGAAACAATCAATATTAATAAAAATCTTAGGATACAAGCAACAAGTTGCAGCCATACAGTCCTAAGTGGGAGGAAAAGGATGATAGGAATGATGAGAAAAAATAGTAGAAATAGAAGTGCAGATTTAGTAAAAAGTCTGACAGTATTGAGGGAATTGTTTGTTTAGTAGAGTGATAGCATTCGGGAAAAAACTGTTCTTGTGTCTAGTTGTCTTGGTGTGCAGTGCTCTGTAGCAACGTTTGAAGGTAGGAGTTATGGAAAATTTGAGATTACTTTTTAAAAATGTTTTACGCTAGCAGTTGTATGTTTAGTCATATTTTTTTTAAAGGGGGAGAGAGGATTTTTGGTAAAAAAAAAAACAACCCATCAAAGGTCTGGTACCATAAACTTTTCTGGATGTTTACAGTAGATTTTGGTTTTACTATGCCTTTATGTAATCTTCTTGCCACTGTTCCACTACAATCCAGTAGAATTGCTAAGGAGTATCACTATAGTGTGACAGGCAAAAGTAGGTTGAACCACATGAGAATGCTAATGCAATCAAATAATTATTTGAACAGCCATTATATTTTCAGGATCTTTGAGGATCTCTTAGCATGAAGTAATAGCCATCTAGTAGCAGTCCAACCTACCCTTCAAGATCTCCCAGTAAAAAGCTCTAAAGAACAGCTTCAGGAGTTCCTAGAACAATTCCAAATGCTTTTGGAAGTTGTGCCTTTGTGCATTTTCCATTTAGTATTCTGTGCCAGCTGGCTTTTAGAAGAACACTAGGGAGAAATAGCAAACCAATTTCTCTTTGGAAACAGACTTTAAAAGGAAAGGTGCTGTGAAAGAGCCTAGAGAAAAAATAGGCGAAGAAGTTGGGCTTCAAAGTTACAGCACACAAAAAATAGCTTGTAGAGAAAGCTTATTGATTATTATTATTAGTTGTAGTAATACTTGCAGATTCTTTTATAGTTTTGACTATTAGAATACAGTGATCCCTCGATTATCGCGAGGGTTACGTTCCAAGACTTCTCGCGATAATCGATTTTCCGCAGTATAGTGGTGCGGAAGTAAAAACACCATCTGCACATGCGCACCTTTTTCCCATGGCCGTGCATGCGCAGATGGTGGAGGCGGGGAGCGACGAAAGTGCGGAAGCCGACAGATTGCTTTGAATGCCGGCTGCCCCCGCCCCCCCAGCGCCTCCGGCGCCCTCGCCGCTACCGCCCGCTCGCCGCTCACCCGCCCGCCCAATCCACCCCTCTCACCGGCTAAGTAATGTAATTTCCATCCCTTCCTTTTTAGCCTTTTAAATGTATCTCCCTCGTCGCCCAATAATAGCTCGTTCTGGGGTTTGTTTTTTGGACCATCCAACGCGTGTTTTCCCATTCTTGGTGAAATTTATGTGACTCTTGGTGATGACGTATGACGTCATCGGGTGGGAAAAACCGTGGTATAGCAAAAAAACCCGCGGACATATTTTTAATTTATTATTTTTTGAAAAACCGTGGTGTAGCGTTTCGCGAAAATCGAGATCGCGAAAATCGAGGGATCACTGTAGTATCATCTGCATAGCTCAGATTGATATTTCAATATTTTAGCTTTCAGGCCTGTACAGTATACAGATTTCATATGACAACAATGAGATGCTCTGAAATTCCATTTTTCTAAATGTTTTCCACTGCTTGAAATGATCTATGTTTCTTTACATGAGCTTCTTACATAGAAACATAGAAGTCTGATGGCAGAAAAAGACCTCATGGTCCATCTAGTCTGCCCTTATACTATTTTCTGTATTTTATCTTAGGATGGATATATGTTTATCCCAGGCATGTTTAAATTCAGTTACTGTGGATTTATCTACCATGTCTGCTGGAAGTTTGTTCCAAGGATCTACTACTCTTTCAGTAAAATAATATTTTCTCATGTTGCTTTTGATCTTTCCCCCAACTAACTTCAGATTGTGTCCCCTTGTTCTTGTGTTTACTTTCCTATTAAAAACACTTCCCTCCTGGACCTTATTTAACCCTTTAATATATTTAAATGTTTCGATCATGTCCCCCCTTTTCCTCCAGATTACAGTGATCCCCCGAGTTTCGCGATCCCGATCATTGCGAAAGGCTATATCGCGATTTTTCCACCCGATGACGTCACTCCCTTCCTTTCTCATCTTTCTTTCTCTCTCTCTTTCTCTATCTTGCTTCTTCCTCTCTCACACTCTCTTCCTCCCTCTCTCATCTCTTTCTTTCCTTCTCTCTCTTTCTCTATCTCTCCCCCTCTTGCTCTCGAGCGGCAAGCGAGCAGCCGGGCGGGCGGGCGAACGGGCAAGCGGCAAGCGGCAAGCGAGCGGCCGGGCGAGCGGGTGACGGGCAAGCGGCAAGCGAGCAGGCGGGCGGGCGAACGGGCAAGCGGTAAGCGGCAAGCGAGCGGCCGGGCGAGCGGGTGACCGGCAAGCGGCAAGCGAGCAGGCGGGCGGGCGAACGGGCAAGCGGCAAGCGAGCGGCCGGGCGAGCGGGTGACGGGCAAGCGGCAAGCGGCAAGCGATCTTGGGGTTTCCCCTTTGCCTGGGCGGCGGGAAGACCCAGGGAAGGTTCCTTCGGCCGCCCAACAGCTGATCTGCTCCGCAGCGCGGCAGCAGCGAGGAGCCGAAGATGGGGTTTCCCCGTTGCCTGGGCAACGGGGAAACCCCATCTTCGGCTCCTCGCTGCTGCCGCGCTGCGGAGCAGATCAGCTGTTGGGCGGCCGAAGGGTCTTCCCCGCCGCCCACACGCAAACTCCACCATCTGCGCATGTGCGGCCATGGAAAAAGGGGCACGCATGCGCAGATGGTGTTTTTACTTCCGCACCACTACATCCTGAAATATCGATTATTGCGAGGGGTCTTGGAACGGAACCCTCGCGATAATCGGGGGATCACTGTATACAGATTGAGTTCATGAAGTCTTTCCTGATAAGTTTTATGCTTAAGACCTTCCACCATTCTTGTAGCCCGTCTTTGGACCCGTTCAATTTTGTCAATATCTTTTTGTAGGTGAGGTCTCCAGAACTGAACACAGTATTCCAAATGTGGTCTCACCAGCATTCTATATAGCGGGATCATAATCTCCCTCTTCCTGCTTGTTATACCTCTAGCTATGCAGCCAAGCATCCTACTTGCTTTCCCTACCGCCTGACTGCAGTGTTCACCCATTTTGAGACGGTCAGAAATCACTACCCCTAAATCCTTTTCTTCTGAAGTATTTGCTAACACAGAACTGCCAATACAAAAATTTCCATTAAAAAAACAATATAATAAGGTACAAGGATATATTAAATTCCAATGGTGAAATTAGATCAAGAATAGAATTAGAAAATTTTGGTCAAAAAACGGAGTGGTGGGAATACTTACAGATACAAACTAAATTCAACAAGGATAAAAGTAATCCTGGAATAATTAAAAATGCCCCGCTATACAAACTATGTACAGATTCCCAAGAACAACTAATTAAAAAATTCTACTGTTACTTAAACTATAACGAATTGGATAATATTAACACAAAAATTAATGTAAAACAATGGAATTTGGATCTCAAAAAAGAGATTAAAGAAGAGGAGTGGCAAATACTCTGGAGCAGAAATTATAAATTGACTATTGCCATGTCCTATAAAGAGAATTTAGTTAAAATGTTTTACAGGCGGCATATTACCCCGATTAAACTAACAAAACTAAATAATAAACTCTCACCTTATTGTTGGAAGTGTCACCAAGAAATAGGCACCTATTTCCATTTATGGTGGCAATGCACAAAAGCTAAAATCTACTGGAATAAAATCGGAGCTTGGATTGACGAAATACTTAATTTGACAACAGAAAAAACCCCTGAATGCTTTCTTCTGGGCATAATTAGACAAAAACTACCTAAATCCCAAATACATCTAATTGTCCACTTAACAACAGCAGCCAGACTAACCTTTGCGCAGTGGTGGAAGAATGAGGAGATACCTCCGAATGACGCAATAATAAAAAAAATTACATACTGCGCAGAGATGACAAAATTAACTATATTAGTAAGAAATGAAACTATGGCTACATTCAATAACTGTTGGGATCCTTTCTACATCTGGTTAGGAAAAAAGAGTGAGAATAACACGCCATAAGATTGATACGTTGGATACAAACATGACCAGTTACAAATCTGGTATATAGCCATTTTATATTTAATATAGTACTAAGAGACTTTATATACTGATAGTATCTTTACTACTACTTTCTAAAATCTCTATAACTTGATTAACTCAACACTTGCATTAACCAATCTAGATAAACAAACCGAACCATGGTAACGAGCTAATGAAATAGGAAATAGTTCTCATTTTCAGTACAGCTCCCCCGGACATTCGCCAATCTTTTACTCTTTCTATCCTTTCTACGTTCTCTGTCCTTTCTATCTTTTTCTCTCCTCCTTTCTACCCTTTCCCTCTACTTCTTTCCCTCCCTTTTTCTAGCTTTCAAATTTGTATTTTGTCAATTGATATGTCATTTGATCGTTCTCTATTGTTACGATCACTGTTTTATGTTTTGTATATTATGTTGTATTTTGTATCATTTGTATAATAATAATAAAAAAAAACATTTTAAGCAGCATGCTGCTATATTTGCCATAAAAGTAGTGGATGAATTAAGGGAACTTTTAATTAAAAAAAGAAAGAAAAAAAAGAACTGCCAATACAATACTCAGATTGAGGATTCCTTTTCCCCAAGTGCATTATTTTACATTTGGAAACATTAAACTGCAGTTTCCATTGCTTTGACCATTTATCTAGTAAAGCTAAATCATTTACCATATTACAGACGCCTCCAGGAATATCAACCCTATTGCACACTTTAGAATCATCAGCAAATAGGCAAACCTTCCCCTATGTCACTCACAAACATATTAAAAAGAATAGGACCCAGAACAGACCCTTGTGGCACACCGCTTGTAACCTGACTCTGCTCAGAATACTCGCCGTTAACAATAACTCTCTGATGTCTACGCTTCAGCCAGCTGCAAATCCATTGAACTATCCAGGGATTAAGTCCAATCTTCACTAATTTATCTATCAGCTCTTTATGTGGAACCGTATCAAAGGCTTTGCTGAAGTCCAGGTAGGCAATATTCACGGCACCACCTTCATCCAACACCTTTGTGACATAGTCAAAGAAATCAATGAGATTAGTCTGACATGATTTGCCTTCAGTAAAGCCATGCTGATTTGGGTCCAATAAGTTATTGTTTTTTAGGTGCTGATTTATCATCTTTTTGAGTAGAGTCTCCATCATTTTAACTACAACTGATGTCAAGCTAACTGGCCTGTAGTTACCAGCTTCTTCTCTACTGCCCTTCTTGTGGATAGGCACAACACTGGCCATTCTCCAATCCTGAGGAACTTCTCCTGTTAACAAGGATTGGTTAAACAAATCAGTCAGGGGGGTAGCAATGACAGATCTGAGTTCTTTAAGAACTCTGGGGTGGATGCCATCTGGACCTATTGCCTTATTTATCTTTAATCGTTCAAGTTCTTCTAAGACATCGGCTTCTAAGATCACTGGAGCTGAATCCGTACAGCTGGAAGCAATGCTATATCCCTCTATAGTATTATTTTGTAAGGTGTCTTTTGAGAAAACTGAACAGAAGTAGCTATTGAAATGGTCAGCGATCTCCTTATTCCCATTAATGCATGTATTATTCCCTGTACTAAGCTTTGTGATGCCGCAGTTTTTCTTCTTCTTATCACTAATATATCTGAAGAAGGTTTTATCCCCCTGCTTTACAGATTTGGCAATTTCTTCCTCTTTTGAGGCTTTAGCAGCATATATTATCTGTTTCGCCTCCTTCTGTCTCATTTTATACACTTCCCTATCAGCTATACTTCCAGTTTGCTTCTTCTTTGTCTCCAGATAATCATGGTCAAGTGTGCTGCCAGTGGGCTTTTATAAATCTGTGTACTGTAGAAGGAAGTATGTGCCAGATGCTGAGAAATATTTTTGGATAAAAGTCATTGCCTTTTTGCTGTATCAAGGTCCCAAAGGCTCAAGTTCAGAAGAATAATGACTTATATTAATGTAAACAGATGTAAAAAGTTGGTATTTCCATTCCATATTGCCTTGTCAACTATATATACCAAGATTATAAAAAATCTATTTCCTAAATAAATCTATAAACTGTATTTAAGAATTGCTCTCTTTTTGGTATAACAATGCTGTATTTGCTGATATTCGTAACAAATGATCCCCAATGGATTTTTGTCATTGAAATTTACTGAAAGTATTCATACTTATTAAATTTTCTAGTGGAACCTGTCTGCCATTTCCCAAAAAATTATGATCTCATAAAATGCATAAGGGCTGTTTCCCACCAGTCTGAAAAAGGAAACGTGATTTCATCCAAGCTTAGACTGGATAGATTTTCTGTTCATCCAATGCCTTACATTTTAGGAGTAGCAAAATTAATTTTGGAGGAGAGGATAATGAGTCCGCTTAAGGTCAGAAAGTTTGTTATTTTCTAAAATAGTTCTTATTATATTTTAAATCATTGGTGCCAATAATTTAAAGTATGTTGCCACATAGATGTAAAGAGATGGTGCATGCAGAGGTCTATGGATCACTTAAAAGGTTCTTTAACCTATTAAAGTTCTCAGCACTACCCTGCAAGGATTCATCAACTCCCTCCTGGTTAAGGAGAGAGTGAGTCATCCTAAACAGGGTGGCTGAGCAAGATTCCGCTGATGCAATGAAGGTGATATGATACATCCATTTTGCCACCTTGAGCGCTACTTTATAAGTCTTAATTGAGTTGCTCTCAGGTCTGGCAATATTGCCAAAAAATGTACACAAAAGGGCTTGAAACAATAGTTTAAGTGGACATTGGGTTATGAACCATTGCTCATTAAAACTATAAATTATTTCAGAGTTTCAATACTTGGAAGAGAGGGAATACATGTCATAATAAAGTATTTATTTTATGATATTTTAAGACAACTATGCATAGTCTTTGTACTACTTGAGTTGCAATAGGAGGAAATCAACAAATTATTCAATCTGAGGAATTAAAAGGAAATAGATTTTAAAACAGAAAATGTTATGGCTATTATGTTTCTCAACTCACCTAATGGAATGAAGGCTGGTACATGATATTAAGAGCAGATTATCAACAACACATTCAGAATCGTATATTGTATTTTCTGGATCTTTCATTGCATTTTAAAAGTAAACAGCCGTAAAGAGTTTTGCCCGTATAAACATTTCCAATTAAGTAAATAAAAAAACCTGTAGTGGCATACAGTCTTTACTTAATTGGATATCAATATTAGAGCTGTTTAAAAGAAGTGCATAAAAAGCATATTATCATGAACAAAACACCCCTTTTTGAGCCATTAATGTAACCACCTACTCTAGAAAGCTCAAACAGCTGCTTTGCAAGCTACTCTCTTTTCTGTAGGAGTGCTAGAGAAGTGAAATGGCTTTGCATATATCCATATCTTCAAAGAGCCAGAGATAACCTTTCAAGCAGTTCAATGAGTTGTCCAAGAAATATTTCTTCCTGAATAGGAAACTACCAGGGAAATCCAAGGCTATAGCTAGACTAGAAAGATTAAAAACAAACAAACACTCTGGAAGATAATGGAATTCAACTCCATGTTGCCAAAAAAAATTACATGACATGTAGTTTGAATTCCGATTTGGCTCAAGGGAGGGTTCATCATTTTGCTTGGACTTACACACATGGAACATTTCAGGCATAGAGAGCTACAGTATTTAATTGTGCAAGATGGTACTTTTATTCAATGTGCAGCCTCCAGCCATGTGGTATGAGATCATTTATAGAAAACCTGCATGCACATGATTGTGCTGAGACTGAAAAAGAAACATGTTGAAAAAACTTGGTCAGGTTATTTTGTTTTCTATAAAGATATGCTATTGAAATTTAATAACATGTTCCATCAAGAAACACAGAGAGGAGGGGGGAGGGTTTTTTTCAGATGGAAAGCTGAAATAGCATGGTTTTCTGTGCATACACAGATTCCAGGATTACAAAGAACACAAAAAATAAAAAGATTTGCTGTGGATAATGGGAACTCCCCTTCATGCAGAAAACATCAGCTGGCCAGCGCTCACATACACGTTAGAGCTGAACTAGGGCAACGGCTCGCTAGCCAGCAGATATGGCTCCACATGCCACCTGTGGTACCCATGCCATAGGTTTGCCATCACTGTGATATGACATCTCCCTTACACTTGAAACAGTACAGTGGTACCTCTACTTAAGAACGGCTCTACTTAACTTTTCTAGATAAGAACTGGGTGTTCAAGATTTTTTTGCCTCTACTTAAGAATCATTTTCTACTTAAGAACCCGAGCCCAGAAAAATTTCCCAGGAAATTTGAGAGCGGCATGAAGGCCCGGCCAGTTTCCTGCCATTCCCCCTTTAATCTCAGCCATCTGGGCTGCCAGAGGAGCCTTTTGGTGGCACTTAAGGAGGCTTTGGCAGTCTAGAGCGAATGAAGCATTTTCCTTTCTCTGGGCGCTTGGACAGGGAATAAACCTCTGCCAGCGCCGAGAGAAAAGAAACACTCCCTTCTCTCTGGGCAGCCGAGGAGTCACCACAGCGAAGGAAAGGTGCTAGCTACAAAACAAGCGAGCGAGAGGAGAGAAGAGCCCTTCAGCATGGGAAGGAAGAGGCAGCAGGTAGCAGCAGCAGCAGGCAGTGTATGGGAGGCAACCTCGCACCGGGTGTATTGGAGGCTGAAGTAAACTCAGAGGCAGGGTTGGTTAGAACGGTACTTTTATTCAGCTCAGCATAGGTAAGTGACTTTCAGCGAGTACCGTCTGCTCTGCTTGGGAGAAACCGCTTCTTTTATACATTTGCGGTTCCCGCCAAAGCAAGAGCAGGGCGCGTCTGAGCCAATCAGGAGCGACTTCCTGATTTCCAGCTCAGACAGCGCTTTAGTAAGAACAAACTATTTCCAGAGATACAAGGTAGCCATTACAGGATACAACACCCCTCCCTCCTTAGTTGGATGCATCCATCACGAAAGCCATGTGACGAAATCGTCCAATCTGTTGGGTCGCCGCGAGGCTCGCTCCGACCTGCGCAGTTCAGTTGCGTCCTCGCTATCGGCGGTGGAGGTTGGCTCGCTGTTGCTCCCCCGGCGCGGCTGGGGCCTAGTTTGGGCTCCGGCCTGTTGATTCGGCCTGGTCGGCACGACGATGGCTTCGGAGGAGGACGATGGTTCGGCGTCGCTGGAGGATTCCCCCTGACCCGATAAGTCCATTTGAATGTCTAGTAAATCGGGTTGCGAGTTACAGTCTGCTGGAATGGGAGAGTTTTTGTCAGCGGTTTGCTCCAGGGGGTTTCCCAAGCGTTTCCGAATGTGATCAATGTGCCGTTTCCACATTCGGCCATCCTCCAGTTTCACCAAATATGTTTTTGGAGCAGTCTGTTTAACAACAATTCCTTTCATCCAGTTTATACCTCCATCAAAATTTTTTACAAATACATTTTGTCCCAAATACATTTGTCTTTCCGGGTTTACATATATTGGGTCATTAGTACAAAACCTTGGGTGTAACCTATCTAGTGGGGACCTTAATTTCCTTCCCATTAGTAACTCAGCAGGACTCACGTGCGTGTGAGAGTTTGGGGTAATGTGCTGGGTTAACAAGAACTGGTCCAAATTCTGTTGTACATCTCCTGGGCCTGACCTGCGTAATGCTTCCTTTGCCACGCGAACATAACGTTCCGCCAACCCATTAGCCCAGGGCGAGTAAGGTGAGATGAGTGCATGTCTGACCCCTAGGTTATCTAAAAATAATTCAAACTGCCTGGCCGTTAATTGAGGCCCATTGTCAGACACTAGGATATCGGGGCAACCATGGGTAGCAAACAGTCTGCGCAAAACCTTGATGGTGGCACTTGTGGTTATGTTGTTCATTGCTATGATTTCCACCCATTTGGAGAATGCATCAACCACTATTAGGAAATATTGTGACCCCACTGGCCCTGCAAAATCAATATGGACCCGTGACCAAGGTCCTGCAGGTTGCTCCCACTCTGCTGGAGTTGTTTTGGGGGGGGTTAGGCCGTGACTCTTGGCATGGGTCACATTTGGCTACCCAATTTTCAATATCAGCATCCAAACCCGGCCACCATAAATGCCCTCTAGCTAGGCCTTTCATCCTGACAATCCCAGGATGGCCCACATGTAACATTTCAAGTACCTTTTCCCTTAGGCTTTTAGGAACGATCACTCTATCCCCCCACAATAGACAACCTTTTACATATGACAATTCAAGTCTTTTGGTTTTGAAGTCACACAATTCAGGTTTCACAGAGTCATATTGCCATCCTTTTAGTACACAGTTAACCACCTGTTTTAGGATTGGATCTTGCTGCGTATGTGCAGCCACTTCCCTTGCAGTAGTTAGTGGGTTGTCTTCGAGCTCTGTCATTAAGACATCCGCAGAAGGGGCAGGGTCCTCCACTAACTCTGCCATGGGGCACCTACTGAGGCCATCTGCGTGGTTGATGGTTTTACCCCCTTTATGGATGAGCTCGTACTGGTATCCTGAGAGGAAAAGGGCCCATCTGATTAATCTTGGGGACATAAATGGAGGAGTAGGCTTGTTGGGGGCTAAAAGGCCTAATAAGGGCTTGTGGTCGGTAACCAATTCGAAATTCCTCCCAAAAAGGTAATTATGAAACTTTTTTACTCCTGCCACTAGAGCTAGAGCCTCCTTATCTAGCTGGCTATAGTTCCTTTCAGTATTGGTCATCGTTCTGGAAAAGAAAGCAATTGGGGCCTCTGTTTTGTTAGGCAAAACGTGAGCCAAGACTCCTCCCATGCCGTACGGGGAGGCGTCGCACGTAAGCCTGATAGGTAGCGAAGTACTATACTGGACTACCACACTTTTAGAGGTCAATAATTGTTTTATTTGTACAAAGGCTTCATGTTCAGTTCTCCCCCATGTCCAAGGGGTTTCTTTCTGTAGCAAACGGTGTAGAGGCTCTGCTGCTGTTGCCTTCTGTTTTAAAAAAACAGAGTAAAAGTTAAGAAGGCCTAAAAAGGCTTGCAATTCAGTCTTATTTTGTGGCTCTGGGGCTTCTCTAATAGCTCTCAGTTTCTCAGGGGTGGGGTGGATACCTTCCTTGTCGATTTTGTACCCTAGGAATTCTACACTGTTGGTTCCCCATACGCATTTATCAGGCTTAATTCTCAACCCTTTGTCTTGAAGTCTCTGGAGTACTTCCCTAATCCTTTTGTTGAGCTGTTCTTGGTTTTCCCCTGCAATTAAGATGTCATCAAAATAGGGAATGGCCCCTTTAATCCCTGATAACAATCTTTCCATTATGCTGTGGAATATCCCTGGGGCTATGCTTACTCCAAACTGTAATCTGGTACATTTAAAGGCACCCCTGTGGGTCACAATCGTTTGCACGTTTGCTGTCGCTTCATCGACCGGCAGTTGCTGATAAGCCTGGGAGAGGTCGATCTTTGCAAACCTTTTCCCTTCCCCCAGGGAGTGCAGGAGTTGTTGTACCACTGGAATGGGGTAAGGGTGATGTTGGAGGGCCTTATTTAGCGTAGATTTGTAGTCAGCGCAAACTCTTAAGGAACCATCCGGTTTTAGAGGGGTGACTATGGGTGTTTCCCATGGTCCCTGCTCCACAGGAACTAAAATGCCCTGGCTTATGAGCTTATCCAGCTGTAGGTCAAGTTTGGGGAGTAGCGGAAGGGGTACCCTGTGAGGTTTGAGCCGGACAGGTGGGACCTTGGGATCGATGGAAAACGAGATAGGGGGCCCTTTATACGACCCCAAGGTGGGGCTAAACACTTCAGGGAACTCTTGTAAAAAGTTAGGCATGCTATCACAGTTAACATTGCAAATACCAGAAATTTCAATTCCCAAAGGTTCCATCCAAGCCAACCCCAGGAGAGAGTGTTTAGCCCCTGTAACAACAATCATGGGTAGGGTACATTTAACATTCTTAAATACGATAGGCACATTCACTTTGCCCAGAACAGAGATTATCCCCCCTTGAAAATCTCTAATTACCAACGAGGTTTGCAATAGCTCAGATTTAGACAGGCTAGGCATGTACAATTTAAGCTTTTCCCATGGCATAATGGTGTATTTAGACCCCGTGTCAAGTTCCATAGAACATGGCTTGTTATTTAAAAGTAAAGAAATAACAATCTTGCCCCCATTTTCTGTTGCCGTGGTATTCACGGAAAATTGAGTGTTACCTCTTGAGTAGTCGCGGTTAGCGGCTGAGTAGTTCTTACGGCTCGAAAAACAAAAAGGTCGGTTTTCTCGCGGTTGAGGTGTTTGATTCTGGGGTCGTTGGTGGCGCGGTGTGGAGAAGGTTTCCTCTGGTGCAGGTGCTCTACAGGCTTCAGCGATGTGGCCCCGTCGGTTGCAGCGGCGGCATATGGCGTCCCGGAAAGGGCAACGTTGGCGCTGATGGTTTCCTCGGCAGCCGGCGCAGGGGGTGGCGGGGTGAGGAAGCCTGTGTTGTCTTGGCTGGTCTTGCAGCAGGAAACAGCTGTCCTCATTGCGAGCTGGTGGGCTGCGATCATCTGGGTCCTCGGCGCGGGAGAACGTGGAGTCTATCTTGGCGATGACTTCTTTCTTTTCGTGATCTATCAGCTCTTTAGCAGCGGCGTCGGCGACCTCTGCGGTTTGCGCTAGCTTAATCACTGTTTGTAGGGTCGGTTCGTCTTCGGTGAGGAGTTTATTCCTGACCGCGGCGTTTCTCATGCCAAAGACTAAGGCATCGGTGAGGCGAGCTTCCGGGTTGTCAAACTTGCATTTCGCAAGCACCGTTCGAAGTCGCGTTGCAAATTGGTTGATTGATTCCGCTTCGCGCTGAGCCATTCTCGAAAACTGGTGCCGGAAAACCATGGCTGGTTTTGTTGGCCTGAAATGGCTCGCGAGCTTGTCTTGTAGGACGTCCCAAGCGACGGATCTTGCCGGCAGCGGCTCGGTGAGAGTCTGGGCGAGGGCGCGGATTTCTGGACCGCAGTAATTTAGGAAAATGGCCCGTCTTCGATCGGTGTCGGCGTCCCGTATTCCTGCTGCCTCGAGGAAGATTTCGAAGCTGGCTAGGTAGTCGTCCCAGGAAGTCTTTTCTGGGTCGAAGAACTCAGGAGCCCGGCCGATTTGGAGGTTGTTCATGTTGCGCGCATAGTTTCTTTCGTCCGTCGTCGCCAGTGAAGTAAACCCAGAGGCAGGGTTGGTTAGAACGGTACTTTTATTCAGCTCAGCATAGGTAAGTGACTTTCAGCGAGTACCGTCTGCTCTGCTTGGGAGAAACCGCTTCTTTTATACATTTGCGGTTCCCGCCAAAGCAAGAGCAGGGCGCGTCTGAGCCAATCAGGAGCGACTTCCTGATTTCCAGCTCAGACAGCGCTTTAGTAAGAACAAACTATTTCCAGAGATACAAGGTAGCCATTACAGGATACAACAGAGGCGCTTGCTCCTCCTCGCCGCCTCTGAGTCCCTCTTTTTTTTAAAGCCTTAAAGTTTTGGATTTTTTGGATTCACTTCACTTCATCTTTTTCCTTCGGCAGAGACTCTCCTCCTCTTCTTCTTCCTCCTCCTCCTCCCACCCAAATTCCGAGCTTTTATTTCTTTCCTAATGGGTTTGCACACATTATTTGCTTTTACATTGATTTCTATGAGAAAAATTGTTTCTACTTATGAACGTTTCTACTTAAGAACCTGGTCACGGAATGAATTAAGTTCTTAAGTAGAGGTACCACTGTATATGCCAGCAAAACCAAAAAGCAGAAGCTTGCTGTTGGTAATTTTTGGGGGGATGTTAGCACCTAATATTGATTGACTGATTATGCACCATCAGGTGCAGTATTAACTCTTAATGATCACATGGATAGATTTTCTACAGTACTATTGCCCATTTTAGTCCTTCCAATAGTGCAACAGTGCTGTAATTGAATCCATCCAATTGCTTCTAGTAATCTACTACATTTTGCTTCCACTTGTGCCCAGCATTATAGACTTCTCTAGAGAGCTAGATCTTTATGTTGTGTGATGATTTTAGTTGATCTTAATAAGTTAAAAAGGATCAAGATCTTTCAATTCTTTAATGCAGGATGAGTATGAAATTTTAGAGCTAGACTGAGAAATCAAAAAGTATACGATAAACCACTCCAATGTTGTCTCAAGGTGAAATGTCCACAGGAGTCAAGTTCCATATGAGGAATTCTACTTTTTCTAGGGAGAAATTTTTTCCCTTCTAGATTTTATTTTTTACATACATTGGTCAGGGCTTAATAGCAGAAAAGGAGGTGGGGAGGTTATCATTGGTAGCCTGTTTCCAGAGATTACTTACACTAAAATACTTTGTAAAAATTGTGTTATTTTTGTGTTTGGGTTTGCATATGCACAAATATTGTGAGGGTTAAAGTTTTAATGATGAAATATGACATTCTTTTCAGCCTTTAATTCTATGGCTCACCATGCCTTCCTATGACTGAAGACGAGTCTGCATCTTGGAAATCATCCTTGCTCTACACTGGAATGGCTACAAAAAGTAGATTTATATGATGTGCTCAGTCTTTATCTTGAAGGTCACCTTGACCAAATGGGTTTTACCATTTTAAAAGTTGGGGAATAAATCTGAGGGACATCTTATGACATTACTCCAGTAATGTTGGCATTAAAGATCAGAGGTTTTTATCTAAGCATCAAGTGGGAATCAACTAACTTGCAAGAGGAGAAAATCAAGCTTAGTAATTGACTACATATTTGCGTAAAAATGCTCAAAGTTAATTTCCTAATAGTAAAGAGTTAGTGTGTGCAATATTTCAGAATCAAAAAATAAAAAGGTCCTTTGGAGCAGGGATCACCAATCTCTCAGACTTCATGGATCATTAAATTCATAATTTTAAATCCCGCAGACCACTAATACGATCTGCTTAATGGGGGTGGGGGCAGTACGAATCTCTGGGGGGAGCTGATTCCAGAGGGCCGGCGCCTCCACATAGAAGGCTCTTCCCCTAGGCCCCGCCAAACAACATTGATGGAACCTGGAGAAGGCCAACTCTATGAGAGCTAACCGGCCGCAAGGATTTATGCGGCAGAAGGAGGTCCTGTAAGTAATCTGATGGATTTTGCTTCTCAGAAGGTCGCAAAAGGTGATCTCATGACCCCAGGACCCTGCATCCATCATATATACATGCCAGTTGCCAATTATACAAACTTTGATCTTGTGACCATGAGGATACTACAGTGGTTGTGTGAAAAATGGTTATAAGTCACTTTTTTCAATGTCACTGTAATTTTGAGCAGTCACTCAATAAATAAATAAATAAATGGTTATAATTGGTGGACTACTTATATTTGTCTCCTTTCTAACATCTTAGTATTCCTGATTCCATGCTCTTGGACAGAGGCACAAGAGTCATTGAAATATACTGTATATTCTGTAGCTACTGAAAATGAAATTCAGAGTAAAATTTCCTATTTGGGAAGAGTTGTATTTCTGAACATATTTATGAACAGAGTTAGAAAAGATCAGGATGTATGTACAATTAAAGTTTTGTAAATAATTTGGACTGAAAAATGATTATTATCCATCTGGTTCTTAAGCCATGTACTTATTCATGCTTCATAGAAGCTAATGCATTGCGTTAAGTAGAATTTTTGAGAGTAATTGCTTCTTGCATCTTTGGCTTCACCATTCCCTATTTTTCGTAAGCAATTTGGCCTGACGGTTCAATTTGTTTTTCAAAATATGGTCAGACTACTATGAAAAAGCAGAACATATAAAATAAATACTGAGGTCATTTTTTGAAACACATTCAGCAATAATACCGCTGGGGTTCATAATTCATCTGTACAATTCCAGCTCATTTCAGTTGACAGGAAGCTGACAGCAAAATGCCTTCCTGTGAAGTAACTCAGACCCATTGTACATAATCATCAAGAGTCTTGCCTGTTCTTATATAAAATGTCTTCAAACATTGGAATAATTGCAAATAAGGTTGCATGCATGCCGTTTACCATTGGTCTAAAAACATCTCAGAATGAACTAGAGAAAAAACCCCCAGGAAATCTGTACTTGTGTGTGTAGTCTCTCTCTGAACACATAGACACATACAGCTGTTTCTAGAAGGTGGTGCTTAGCACTATCTAATCATTTCTGTCTTGTAATAAGCATCAACATTGCAATACAATTTATTTTTCATATGTTAGGAGTACAGTATTACAAATTAGGTGCCCGTGCAGCTATATTCTGTCCATGTTAATGTCATAGCTGTGTAGATGAAATCATCTGACATCAACATAGATTAATTTTATTTTCAGAATGGGAGCCATTTTATTACCCAGTTTTACCAGGAATTATTGCCAATTTTTCCCCCCGTTTTTTTTTAATGAAAGGCACAGAACTGCAGTTAAATATTTAATTATCTCTCTCCCCTCCACCCTATAACTTTAACAATTATTACAAAATTGACAGTTTTATACCGTTGTGTATTTTAAATCCTTTCTTGTTTCTTAAATTGAAAACAAGGTACAGTATATCAATATAAAACCACAATACTATATTGATTTTAAAGCCACATATTTTAAACTACCTGGACACCGCAATTTTAATGATGACCAGAAAAAGGGTTTGGGTTAATGTATTATTTTAGCAGTAAAGTATTTCAGCAATAATTATTCAGACTTAAAAACCTTTATAGAGTTTTTAAGTCTGAAAACTGAAAACCCTTCTGAAAAATGGTTGATGAGAGACAGAATCATCATCCAAATTTGATATCCTATCTTATGTTGTCTGTAAGGCCTGCCATACTCCCACCTTACAAAACATTGTTAGTTATGGTGATCCATGTTTGAATATTGATGACTTCATAGTCAGTAATTATTGTCCATAGTAATTATTTTAACCTATTTCCAGTAATGATCTATAGTTGTTCCAAGGACATTCCAGAAATGTCTTTATCTACAATATGTTTACAATGAAGTCCTGGCAGTGTACAGTATAAAAGAACAAAAACATAACATGAAATTACATAACATGAAATTAAAATAATGTACCAAAATTATACTATTATAGGTGCCTCTTAACAATTTCATTTAAACATACTTTTTTCACCATTTATCTAAGTACTGGCAGAACGGCTCCAGATTTAGGACCGCCACTAAAAAGCATTGGTTTTTGACACCTTTTCCTCAAATTTTTCAATATTGCCACTGTGGGATGTGTAGATACCATCTGAAGCAGATACTCTGAATGTCAAACTATGGAGGGCTTTACAGGTTGAAATCAGTAAATTGAATAGTACCTGGAAACCTATTGGTCACTATTTCAAAGCCTAAAGGGTTGGAGGGGGAAAGTAGCTCTTACTCAACAAAGATATTGCTGTATTTTGTACCAGTTGGAAATTTCTGAACAGTCTTCAAACGCAGCTTCATGTAGACTGCATTACAGTAATTTATATAGGATGTGCCAAAGGGGTAGATCAATATTGTGAAGGTCTCTTTCTCCAGGAAAATGACAACTGAAATACCAGTCATAAGTGGTACTTTTAGTTATGGCCTCTGCCTCCCCGTCTATTGGATTTCTATGTGATTTATGTTTTAAGTGATCTTCATTTCCTACAGTAGAGACTCTTCATAGCAGAAACGTGCTTCAGTGTATATTGGGTACAAATACAATTATTCCAATATAAACTTATGCTTTTATTTCTTTTTTTCTCATTGAACTGGTTTCATATTTACACAAATAAACTACTTGACAGCATAGCTATATTTCTCTATACATCTGCTCTCTATGATGCACATTCACCAACAGTCAGCATAGAAATCCCCAGAATTCTATCTTTCAACTGCCAAAAGCTGATTTACATACCAATATGCAAATTAGCTCTCAACATTCCATTCCCTTTTCCCATGCTATAAGCTAACACCATCCTACTCTAATCTTATAAACTGAGAGGGACCTCCAAATTGTTGAACTTTTCGTTCAAGAGTTCTACCCTATCCAGGATAGCCATTAAAAAGATCTGGATAATATATATTAGTGTATGACCAGCCTACTGATGATGTATGAACTCTCTCAATGGTTTCATGGAAATGTTACAAAATAAGGGAAAAAGAAAAGAACGCTTTGGCAAGCTAACCCCTCCTTCCCCAATGGAATATTCTACTCAGGAAGAAGCAGTACAGTACTTCAATTTCTATTTTCAATTTCTAATTGTTGCTGACAATCCAGAAAGCTATCATGATTGATAATATTGAATAGCCCTGAGAGGTTAAAAAAATAAAAGATCCAGGAAGGGTGCATTTCTTTCCATGAAGTCCCAACAAAAATAAGTATGACTAATGCAATCTTGGACTAGAATCTAATTTAAAAAAAATTCAAATGATCTACTTCCTTTCAGGGTGCTCTAAAATTGGAGCCCCTTTATTTTCTTAGCATTCCCTCCCATAAAGGAGAAGCTTAGAGTTTGAATGATAATTATTCAGCACGAATACAGTAGTTCTAGGAATGTTCTTTTGATGAGCAGATATACCACAATTTCTTTTCTGGTGGTAAGTATCAACTTACCAATAAAGTTGATGATCACAAATATTTTGAAACTTTTATCACCATACTTTAGGCTTAAATATGATATCATGCCGGTGTGATAAGGTTAACTTCTGGGCTTAATCCAGTGAAGGGCTACCAAATTTTTTACTACCGCACTGTGGGCATGGCAGGATGCCCTGCATTTTCTTTCAAGATCTTTCAGTGCAAATTGGGTGCTTTGGGGTGGAGCTCCATTTCGCTACCCCACTGCATTGCCCCCCCCCCCCCGTCTGGGCAGTAGCCCACCCCTGCCTTAATCCATTCATATTTTAATCCACCCATGTCTTTTTCTCCTAAAGCTCTATCAAAAAAACAAAAGTGCCCACTTCCAGGATCTGTGTGATAGTGAGATGTCATTTGGGAGCATTTTGTAAATATTCTTTTAGATTCATGTATTCCAAAAATCTAGCAGACATTCATAACAGAATTGCCTCCAAAATTGCTGAAGAAATCATATAGAACTTCAGCAGGATCCATAAGGTGTTTAAGGCAGAATTTTTAAGCTTAATTGGCTTATCTACCTTGGAGATGCCTGGTTTAATGAATGATTTAAGTGAATCAGGAAATGGCCAAGGACTAAGTATAACATTTTACATATTTAGAGAATGTTTTCACTACTTTAATATAAATATCTAATCTAATCTCTAGAACAGTGATTTTCAACCTTTTTTGAGCCGCGGCACATTTTTTACATTTACAAAATCCCGGGGCACCCCACCAACCAAAATGACACAAAATGACACTCTAACGCAGTACATATTATACATATAGTTAATAATATAGTTTCTAAATGTATTTATACTCACAGTGTGAAACCTGGGCCTGTTTCAATGAACACAAAAGGGATATTCTGGCAGGAATGGTAGTTTGGGGACCCATGTTTAATTTCCCCACAGCACACCTGACCATGTCTCATGGCACACTAGTGTGCCGTGGCACACGGGTTAAAAAACACTGCTCTAAAAAACAGAATTGAGAATGACTGGAACAGATAATTCTTCAGCATGAGTAGATGCAGAAGCATCAGGGTAGCCTGGCAATAGCAATACAGTAGCACTTATATACTGTTTTACAGCCCTAAGTGGCTTACAGAGTAAGCCTATTGCTCCCAACAATTTGGTCCTCATTTTACCTAACTCGTAAGGGTGGAATCAACCTTCAGCCTGGTGAGATTTGAACTGCCAAATTGCAGGCAGTACACAATACCCAGCCTATTCTCTGGAGAGAGAATGTATCTTACCTGGCATTTACCCTCTATCCCGGTAGGCAGAAGATGAGATGGGGCTTTCACACTCTGCATTGCCATTAAAAGCTCAAAATGCAAAAAAATTGAAATAATTTCTATAGTGCCATCTGCTGGCTATTTCATGTAAAGGCACAATGATTAGAGGATTTAGCCATCTTTCCCTTCACAATAAAATCAAACTTGCAGGACAGTAAGTAAAATAATCCCCCCCCCCCGAAAGAAAATATGCAAAGCCCTCTGTATGAAATATGAAGTGAAGGCTGAAATTGAACATTTATTCTACAAGATATGACAAATAAAGAAAATGAGACTTAATACCACACATAGAAATGTGGAAATGTAATACAAATTCTGACTCCTATGTTACCAATTTCTACAGAAAGCCTAGGATTCCTGAAGCAGTAGTTTTCTGTTTCACTTTGTGAACTTCCCTGAACCTGGAGATTCCCAAAATCACCTGGAGATTCCCAAAGTCTCCCAGAAGCTATAGAAGACCATTTCTCTCCCAGCTCTTCAGCCTTTTTTTTTTTTTACAAAACAAAAAGAAAATAATATTTTGCCTGGGAAAAAACCTTGAGTCCTCAAAATATTATCCACTGTTAGACATGCAGTATCTTCCCTTGAACATATTCTTAACATCAAACTCATTAAATGTTAAACCCCAGCATGCAGATACTTTTTCTGTTTTCTGTGGATGGTTCTGAGTTCAACCGGATGGCCTCATAGTCAATGCTGTACAGGAGTGTGTTCCTCTTGGTTTGGACCAGAATGGTCAAATTGTTAGCAACCCACAATTTGAATCCATGGCATCATGGATCCGGTTAAGGTGGTGCTGGTCCATGGCCACCATCTTTTTTTAAAAAAAAATTTGGCAAATTTTTCTATGATCTGCTGGCTTCTCCTTATCCTCTGCTTCGAAAAAAGTCTTCCTGCCTGCCCCGGATTAATATTAACCTTTATTTCTTTCCCTGAAGCACAGCTGAGCAGCTCTTCACCTGTATTTCAGGCCAAATCCATCTTCTGAGTATGTGCAAAGGTAAAAATGCATGAGATGCGTTTACAAAACAGCGCGATGTGAACAGGTGGCAAAGGTAAGTGAGCCCACCGTGGATGCTACAGCTTCTAAACAGCATTAAAAGCTTTCTTGTCCCTTCGCTTGAAAATAATAAGCTTGCATTTGACACTTTTCGTTCGCTTTTGCCTAAACCTTTCCAAAGTGGGCGTTTTCTGAAAGCTTAACCTTTTTTTACTGTTATTATTTTTATACGGTTTTATACTGTTATTCTTTAGATGAAAATATTGAGGACAGTTAAAAGAACAGTATCTTTTAACAATCCTCAATATTTTCATCTAAGGAATCCATGACTGAAACCAAAAATGCTGTATGAGACTTGCTTGTCTTTTAAGTATAGCATTTTCTGCACATGTAGCATTTTCTGCATCTGAAGGTTGCTGTGCTGCCATGGTGTAACACATACTTTGTAAGCAAAGCTTTTCATTTAAGGTATAAAATAGCAAAAATAGTAATAACATCTCTCTGAAATAACTAATATATGACCGGCAAGCCACTCCCACCCAATCACATGACTATCAAGTCACACCCCCAAAATAAGATACGCCCACAGAGTGGCAGTAAAAACATTAGGAACCTACCCCTCCATTGGTAGTTCCTCTGGTCCATGACTTTAAGATTCAAACTCATTTATTTGGGCTTTCATTTTTGGAATCTTTCTTAGGATATATGCTTTTTCATATTTGAAGCATTTGGAAGCTAGTCTGCCAAAAGGCATGTGCACTGACTGGAAGCTGGGTGGTACTTCACACGGCTTGTCTGGTGCTTTATTGACTGCAGTCCTTGGGTTAATCCTGACTGGATTCCTTCTATTTCAAAAGTACAGTGAGGTCATGCTGATATATTTGCACTGCCCAGGGTCGGGAATCTGTCCCTTTGTATAGTGCTTAGTCCCATTAGATTTGATTATATCATATACCTGGTTGGCTAGCTGGGTCATTAATTTAAATTTTATTAGCTCGTTGATTGTCAATTGTATAATTGCTACATATTTGCATCAAGTAGTATATAACCTTTCTTCCCATCTGATAGGAATCAGATGCCCAGATGGTTTGCCCCCATAGAGGCAGAAACTTCCTAATGCTCTAGCCCCAGGTAAACCCATAACATATGAGGACCTACTGGATGAAAACTAACTCCAAAGTTAGTCCAACTAACTCCAAAGAGGCTCTACAACTCAAAGGTATCAATCTGGATTGGCTACAATATTTTCAAATCAAATCTAAATTAAACAAAAATAGGACAACAGTAAGTCTTCAAAAAGCGAATGTTTTAGACAAAATTATTTTTGGCCCTGACAAACAAATAATCTCAAACCTTTATAAATTCCTTTCACAATACTATCTCCTTGAAGAAGAGGTTAAAGGAAATATGGTTGCTTGGGCCCAAAACTTTGGTTATACGAGAAACCTATCAGAATGTAACAAAATCTGGACTAAGAATTACAAATTAACTGCAGCCGCTAATTTTAGAGAGAACATCTACATGTTCTATCACTGGCACCTCCCACCAACTTGGTTATCCAATATGTTTCCAACTATAACTCCATTCTGCTGGAAATGTAAAAATAGGGATCTATTATCATCTTTGGTGGACGTGCCCCAAAACTAGAAAATTTTGGCTAAAAATTAAACAAATATCTCATTTATACAGAAACCAATCCTCCTAAAAACGGGAGTGTAGAAGAGAGCCCTTGGTTAAATCCAAAGTTCAGAAGGTTGCAGAAAAAAAAGGACAAAATTGGGGGGAAGAGGTTTTAATATGCTATTCAGAGTGTGTCAATCAATCAATCAATTAATTAAATCACTTCCAGAATTCAACGGAAGAGATGAATGCTTTCTTCAAAGTGTTAGAAAACAAAGATGGTGGTTTATGTCATCTCTCTGAATAAGTGAGTGTTTATATTGCATGATAAACTGCCTTTTAACAGCATGAACCAGATTCAGAAATAAGATGTTTTGAAGTAGACAGCTTGTTATTTAGAAAGAATTATAACTTTGTAATTTAGTCTATAAGACCTGAATGCATTTTTCAGTGCCGGAGCTGTAATAAAGAAATCCAATGTGGAAGGAAAAATAAAATAAATGTTATTTTGAAAATTACCAGCCTGTAAAGCTCTTATTATTGGAGCAGTCAGCCTGATCCCAGCCCAGGTCCAGAACAGTGGCTATTCAAATGTGACTTAATCACCAAAATGAGTCCAAGCATCTATTCAAATACAGTGGAACCTCGACATACGAGCAGCTCTACTTACGAGCTACTCGAGATAAGAGCTGGGAGGGGAGCGACATTTTTGTTCGCCTCCCGAGCTCACATTCGGGATACAAGCGCCAAGGAGCTGTCTCCTGAAGCCGAACGCTAACTTCCGCGTTCGGCTTCAGGAGACAGCTCCTTGGCACTCGTATCCCGCGTGTTTTAAAAGGTTGCAGCCGGCCTGGGGGGCTCGGGGGGGTGCTGGCAAGCCCCCCAGGCCGGCTGCAACCTTTTAAAACACGCGCGCCGCTTCGCAGCTGTCTCCTGAAGCCGAACGCTAACTTCCGCGTTCGGCTTCAGGAGACAGCTGCGAAGCGGCGCGGGTGTTTTAAAACATCGCAGCCGGCCTGGGGGGCTCGGGGGGAAGCCCCCGAGCCCCCCAGGCCGGCTGCCACGTTTTAAAACACGCGCGCCGCTTCGCAGCTGTCTCCTGAAGCCGAACGCTAACTTCCGCGTTCGGCGGCAGCGGGTTTTTTTTGTTGTTGCACGGATTAATTGACTTTACATTGTTTCCTATGGGAAACAATGTTTCGTCATACGAGCGTTCTGACTTACGAACCTCCTTCCGGAACCAATTAGTCTCGTAAGTCGGGGTTCTACTGTACATATCTTGGTCGTAAGCCACTCCCACCCAGTCACATGACCTTTAAGCCACCCGTCCCATGATTGTCAAGCCACTCCCACCTGGTCACATGGCCAGCAAGCCACTCCTGCCCAGTCACATGAAGCCACACCCACACCGTGGCAGTAAAATTTTTTGCAGCCTTTCACTGCTTGAAACTATCAACAGGCACCCTCTTTGCGGCCGATAAATTGGATTTCCAGGACCAGTCCTGATCCCACTGGCTCTCCTCAGCTATTGTTGGTTCATCAACTGGACCTTCTTCGCCTACAAGTGTCCGAAACAAGCTCTGGGTCCAGGCATTTTACCTTGCTGCTTTCTACAATCAACTACCCTATTAGACGCCTCCCCCGCACCCAGGCTCCCATCTTTTCCAAGGCGGTACCCGGCCATTTTCGAGGTTATTATAGTGGTACCTCTACCTACAAACGCCTCTACTTACAAACTTTTCTAGATAAGAACCAGGTGTTAAATATTTTTTTTTGCCTCATCTCAAGAACCAATTTCCACTTACAAACCCCACCCTTTGAAACTGTAAATGGAAAAGGCAGGGAGAAGCCTCCATGGGGCCTCTCTAGGAATCTCCTGGGACAGCAATAGGCTACAAGCCGGAATGCTAAATTGTGCTCACCGTCACGGCTCGTAAATTCTTGCGGGACCAGCGTGATTTTGTTGCTGCATCTGTGGAGGTAGCAAAATCACATCCGTGTTTCAGCGAGGTTTTACCTGCGGCTCCATGCGCAATTTTGCTACCTTCACAGGTGCAGCAAAATTGCTGGTCCCACAAGAACTTACGAGCCGCGACGGTGAGCGCAATTTAGTGTTCCAGCTCATAGCCCACAGCTATCCTGGGAAGTAACAGGGCTTCCACCTTCCCTGTCACACACATTATTTGCTTTTACATTGATTCCTATGGGAAAAATTGCTTCTTCTTACAAACTTTTCTACTTAAGAACCTGGTCACGGAACGAATTAAGTTCATAAGTAGAAGTACCACTGTACAAGTTTTCTTGAGGACACCAGCTTTTACTTTTCATCGTTACACCTTTCCGGCACCCCCTTTCTCTCTCGCGGGCCAAATCCTGTCAGCCATTTCCATTAAGTCTGTGTTGACAGAGACTCGAGGGGATGGATGGGCGGGCGGGGAGGAATCTCCGCCAACTCAAACTAATTCTTCAGGTCCACAAATCCTGGCAAAGGATAAAAGCATTACGCTTTTCCTATTTCCTCAAGGTGTTTTTTTAAAAAGGCGGCTAAACGGAATCCCGAGAGAAACGCTCCTAAGAAAGGAGAAAAAGAGGAATGGAGCCCTGAACGGGAAGATTCCCTTCTCTTCTGTCGGAACGAAAACAGGAACTGCGCCAGCGCGCGAAGCACTGGGCAGCCGGAGAAAGACCACGCGAAGACCTTTTAAGGGGGGGCGTGTTTCACGGAAGATTGCTAAGAACAACGGCGGGCTAGGACTACGGTGCTGGCAGGTATGGTGGGCGAGCACTAGGAGAAAAAGTGAGCGCGGCAACCTTTTGCCACCGTCCCGCTATCTTCGATACTCCGCACTGCCCGAAATTCCCGTTAAAATTAAACGCCCAAACAGAGAGGACGTTAAAGCAATTGTAGAAAGAGGAGCGATGTTGACAACTACCGCTGCTCGAGCGTCGGGCCAATAGGAAAGCTCGCTGCTGGGGCCACGTGAGGGAAGTTTGTGTTGGAAAGGCGGTTGAGAAACCAAGGAAACGGTTAGCGGGGGTTGAAGCGGTGAGAGGGTGGGGCTATGGCCGAGCGCGCGCACGCACGCGGGGCAGTTGGAAGGGGAGGGGGGGTGGGACTTTGTGTGAGAATGTAAGACTTGGCTTTCTTTGCTTCCCTTCGCGCGTCGTTCCGCCGCTGTGTTTTCTTGTCAGGCCGTATCAACCCGCCCCCTTTTTTCTGTGGTGCCTAATGTGGGAGAGGCTGAATAAATAAAGCTCCCCGCCCTCCCCCCACCTCAACGACTGGCTTCCCACTGAGCCTCTCATTTTTTTCTGAGGGGAATGACCGACTTTTGAGCCTGGAGCTTCGCTTCGGATATGTGCGTGGTTGGGTCCAAGGTAAAATAGGAAGGCGAGGGGAAAGAGAGGGAGGTAGATTTGCCCCATAGGGCAAACGTTTAATCTACGCAACGGTTGCTTTCATGGCTGTTTTAATTTCTTCATTGTAATTGCTTATACGCCGCCCAAAACCCACGTTCGGTATGCAACATATTTGCTCAGAGCTATTTCTTTTAGTCTTGGCTTTTAAACGTCACGGGTTAAAAGTTTGGGTGGTGGATGGGCGGCATTCTTGCACATTTTATTTGTTTGTTTATTTCTTTAATTTATATGACGCCCAACTCCCTAAGGACTCTGGGCGACTCACAACAAAGAGAACAACATATAAAAAAAGGACAATTTAAAAATATATTTTAAAAAATATTAATTTATATTCCGCCGAACTCTAAGGATTCTGGACGACTTATAACAAAGAGAACAGCATATAAAAAAGAACAATTTAAAAAATATTTTTAAAAAAATATTAAAAACTTAAAAAAAATAAAATTAAAAAAACATTTTTTAAAGTTATTTTTTTATTTTTTAAAGATAATTTAAAGCCCATATTAAAACCACACATAACAATAAGTGCACATAGGGGGTAGGAAATAATGATTTCTGAGCATTTTACCTCAAGCTATGGTGCTGCCAAATATGCAATTTGTGCATGGTGGACATGGCCAATTACTGGTAGGAAAATGATTTTGCTGGGAAAGCTTTGTTATTTACCTGTAGTTCTCTACTAAACTCAATGGTAGGATGGATAAAAATTCATATAAGTTCTTAAACAGACACAGTATTAAGATGTATAGTAAATGAAAAGGATATTTTTGCACAATTTAAAGGGTGCAAACTGCAATTATTATTGCAAATTGTTATTACAAAATATAATGCCATATGGTGGAATTTTTCTTGGTGAAATTTGGTGATCTAAAATAGTCTCTGCCATCTATAACCTTAATTATATATTTACTATATGTATACCCAATATAACTCTCATTGTGCAATGGACAAAATCAATCAATCAATAAATAAAAATAAATTTAATAGGAATAGCTTTAATATAAATTCCTTTGGCCTCATGTATGCTTTGAGGGGGCACTGATGTTTTTGATGGTTCCAAATGCTGTTTTATAGTTACTCTTAATATGTGCACTTCTTAAAACCACTTGATTATAAAATATTCATATAAAAGGAAAGATTGTGAACTGCTAGTCTAATCTTTAAATTGTTCAATAGCTTAGGAACCTCAAAAGATTTTTTGTCAAAAGGTAGCTGGATTGTTTGTTTTTTCCTGAAGATGTTATTTTGTTTCCCTCTTAGCTTAATGACTTGAAGAATGATTTGAAACTTCTTGGATGAGAAGTGAAATGTATTTTTCTTCCTCAAGGAAAAATAGTCCAGTTGCCTTTTGAAAAAGATCTTTGACACAACTGTGACTTGGATGTCTGAGAGTCTCCACAAACAATTCCTTGGAAAAAAGTAAATGTTTATTCTTGGCATTAGCCTCAACAGTTCCTTAAAATGTCTAAATAATCTGGAGCAGTTGTTAGAAGATAAGATGATTCTGTCTGCAAGGTCAAGTGGATACAAAACAAAAACAAAATAAATGGGAGTCAGAAAAGAGAAGAATTAAACTCAGATATTAGTTCTTCCATAATCTTGTCAACATCATCTATTTAGACAGGTGGCCTGGTTGCTTTGAAAACATATATACATGAACAGTTTTTACATTTCTAACTGATTAATGAAAATTAAGATTTAATATTTCTAATGTAAAAAACAGAATTGCTCTAAAATGTATTGTTAAAATAATATTGTTAAATTTTTAGTACATTTGATGGTCATGGTTTCATGCATGTGTGCCACTTGTACAAATGTTGTTTTGTGTGTTCACCCTGTACTTTACCAATAGGCCGCGGCACAGCACTGGGCCATCGCCCAGGGCTTGGATGTTTTCTTTAAGTCATGTACCTTCAGCATTATATCCAGTTTTCCTTCCTAGTTTATTTTATTTATTTAATTAGATTTATAGGCTAACCTTCTCCACGTTTGTATAGTTTGTATATTCCATGGTATAATTCACTGTTGATGCTACAGTTTCTTTGGATTTTCTTTCTAATCACTTAGCTCACTCTCTTTATATCCTTATTTTTTGTTTTCAGAAAACCTGGAATACTTGCAGAAAGTTCTCACGTTTATTACAGCTAGAAAACTGACTTCCCACAAGTAAGATTCTTTATTCATAAAATATTTTTATTATGATCATATTAAAAATAAACATTTTGGGCTGTAACATTCAATTTCTATTTTAAGATGATTTTGTTAAAAGAAACATAGCCAATATAGAAGAAAAATGATTTATCACATCTATATACTGCCTCCAAATCTAGTTCTGTGTCTAACTTTGCATTAGAGATGTCTGGTAGTATAGTGAATGATAAAAGATTTAAATATCTTTGGTAGCAATTCAGTTATAAACAATAGCAGAACATTAGGAAGAGCAAAATGTCTAAATAGCTCTGATATAAAGATGATAATTAGATACCAATAAAGGAGAATATTTGTAGCTCAAGATTAAAATGGGGTCCTTGGTGTTCTCTGAACTTGCTTGTTTTCTTGTAGAGTTTTCATTACTCTAACTAGGTAACATCAGTGCTAGTAAGGAGAACTGTTTGCTGTCAGTTTATATTCTGGTGACTTGCCTGTCTGTGGGCGTCGGGGTGGACACCAAAGAATCTCTTAAGACCATATCCACTCACACTGATAGCTCTGATAATGTTTCCTAGCTAGGGTAATGAAATGTCTGCAAGAAAACAAGTTCAGAGAGTACCAACAAGGACCCTCATGATAATTATATTTTTATCCATGTACAGTGGAACCTCAAGATACGAACTTAATTGGTTCCAGGGAAAGGTTCGTAACACGAAAGGTTCGTAAGACGAAACATTGTTTCCCATAGGAAACAATGTAAAGTCAATTAATCCGTGCAACAAAAAAAAAACAACCGCAAAAAAACGCTGCCGCCCGGCTGTCACCTTTAAAAACAGCCGGGCGGCTTCCCTCTCTCTCTCTCTCCTTCCTCCCTCCTCCTCCTCTTCCTCCTCCTCCCGTATTCCACCTCCCTCCCAGCCCGCTAGGCAGGCCAGTGGTCCCCGTCACGGCGGCCCAATTGAGGGGCCGGCGGTCTCCGCCAGGGAGAGCTTCCTGGCTTTCGTTCTTGTTGGATTCGTGCGTTTTCATGCCCAGGAAGCTCTCCGAAGTGAGGAGAACCGCCGCTGTCGCCGCTCGGCCGCGCCTCCTCGCCCGCCGCCCGCCCGCCTGCCCAGGATGCAGACCTGCTGCCTCGCCCTGCGCCTGCTGCCGGCCCGATCCTGCGTCTATTGCTTCTGGGCTGGTTCCATTCTGTTCCCTACCGGCCCGATTGAGGGGCCGGCGGGAGGAAAGCGAATGCCTCTCTTCGTTGCGCTGCCTGGCTGGCAGCGGAAGATGTAAACGAGCCCACGGGGCCGGTCTCCGTGGCCGACAGGGAACGGAGCCTTCCATGGCGGCTGCCTGCTGGGCTGGTAAGAGGGGGAGCCGAGCCCAGCCCCGTGAGCTCGGTTACATCTTCCGCTGCCAGCCAGGCCATGCTGGTGGAAGCGCAACAAAGAAAGGCACAATCTTTGGGGTTTTCGCTGGGGGGGGAGGAAGTTAGGAAGGTCCTACCTCTCCCCCCAGCGAAAACCCCAAAGATTGTTTGCTGCCATACGATTTAGCAGCAAAGTGACGTGGATGGATGGAAAGCTGAAACAGCTCGGTTTCAGCTTTCCATCCCTTCACGTCACTTCGCCGCTAAATCGTGTGGCAGCAAACAATCTTTGGGGTTTTCGCTGGGGGGGGGGAGGAAGTTAGGAAGGTCCTACTTCTCCCCCCAGCGAAAACCCCAAAGATTGTTTGCTGCCATACGATTTAGCAGCAAAGTGACGTGGATGGATGGAAAGCTGAAACAGCTCGGTTTCAGCTTTCCATCCCTTCACGTCACTTCGCCGCTAAATCGTGTGGCAGCAAACAATCTTTGGGGTTTTCGCTGGGGGGGGGGGAGGAAGTTAGGAAGGTCCTACTTCTCCCCCCAGCGAAAACCCCAAAGATTGTTTGCTGCCATACGATTTAGCAGCAAAGTGACGTGGATGGATGGAAAGCTGAAACAGCTCGGTTTCAGCTTTCCATCCCTTCACGTCACTTCGCCGCTAAATCGTGTGGCAGCAAACAATCTTTGGGGTTTTCTCTGGGGGGGGGAGGAAGTTAGGAAGGTCCTACTTCTCCCCCCAGCGAAAACCCCAAAGATTGTTTGCTGCCATACGATTTAGCAGCAAAGTGACGTGGATGGATGGAAAGCTGAAACAGCTCGGTTTCAGCTTTCCATCCCTTCACGTCACTTCGCCGCTAAATCGTGTGGCAGCAAACAATCTTTGGGGTTTTCGCTGGGGGGGGGGAGGAAGTTAGGAAGGTCCTACTTCTCCCCCCAGCGAAAACCCCAAAGATTGTTTGCTGCCATACGATTTAGCAGCAAAGTGACGTGGATGGATGGAAAGCTGAAACAGCTCGGTTTCAGCTTTCCATCCCTTCACGTCACTTCGCCGCTAAATCGTGTGGCAGCAAACAATCTTTGGGGTTTTCGCTGGGGGGGGGGAGGAAGTTAGGAAGGTCCTACTTCTCCCCCCAGCGAAAACCCCAAAGATTGTTTGCTGCCATACGATTTAGCGGCGAAGTGACGTGGATGGATGGAAAGCTGAAACAGGCGAAAGGCGAGGAAGCCTATTGTAGCAGCTGCCACAGCGGAGACATTTGGGGTTTTGGCTGGGGAGGGAGGGGAAGGCAGGAGGTCCGGCCCTTCATTTGCCCTCCCAGCAAAAGGCAAAGCCGCGCAGCTCCGCATCGCCGAAGGAGGCTTAACCCCACCACTCTGTCCCACCCCTCGGCCGTATCCGGCATAACTTCCTCCTGCCTATCCCCGCTCTTCTGCCGGCCACGGCCGAGGGGTGGGACAGAGGGGTGGGGTTAAGCCTCCTTCGGCGATGCGGAGCTGTGCGGCTTTGTCTTTTGCTGGGAGGGCAAATGAAGGGCCGGACCTCCTGCCTTCCCCTCCCCCCCCCAGCCAAAACCCCAAATGTCTCCGCTGTGGCAGCTGCTACAATAGGCTTCCTCGCCTTTCGCCCGTGCCTGGCGGGAGCTGAAGAGTGCTTTGCCCAGTGCAAAGTTGACAGCAAGCAGCTCCGCAGTCCCGAAAGGAGGCTTAACCCCACCCCTCTGTCCCACCCCTCGCCCGTGGCCGGCAGAAGAGCGGGGATAGGCAGGAGGAAGTTATGCCGGATACGGGCGAGGGGTGGGACAGAGGGGCGGGGTTAAGCCTCCTTTGGGGACTGCGGAGCTGCTTGCTGTCAACTTTGCACTGGGCAAAGCACTCTTCACCTCCCGCCAGGCACGGGCGAGGGCGTGGAAGCTTATTGTAGCTCGCCCATGGCCGGCAGAAGATCGCTCTTGCCCGGCTTCCCCGCGAGGCATCAGGTCAGCATTCTGGGCGGGCGGGCGGCGGACGAGGAGGGGGAAAGCCTCCTGCAGCAGCTGCCACAGCCGCCGGCTTCCCCGCCGCCCGCCCCACAGAATGCTGACCTGATGCCTCGCGCGGAAGCCGGGCAAGAGCGATCTTCTGCCGGCCATGGGCGAGCGGCAGGGAGTCGGGGCTGCTGGCAAGCGCCCCAGCCTGGCTGTGACCTTTTAAAACAGCCGGGGGGCTTCCCAGGAGCCTCCGGAAGCCAAACGCCAAACCCGAACTTCCGCGTTCGGCGTTGGGAGGCTCCTGAGAAGCCGCCCGGCTGTTTTAAAAGGTGACCGCCGGGCTGGGGGGCTTCCCAGCACCCCCCCGAACCCCGAACCTGGAAGTTCGGCAAAAGTTCGGGATTCGGGAGGTTGCTGGGAAGCCCCCCAGCCCGGCGGTCACCTTTTAAAACAGCCCGGGGGCTTCCCAGGAGCCTCCCAATGCCGAACCCGGAAGTTCGGGTTTGGCGTTCGTAACTTGAAAAAAGTTCGTAAGAAGAGGCAAATTTTTTCTGAACCCCGGGTTCGTATCACGAATTGTTCGTAAGACGAGGGGTTCGTATCTTGAGGTACCACTGTATATTACATGTGTGTGTATGTCTGTATGTATATGTATGTATGTATTAGAACATATTTAAAACTTCTGCCTTCTATTTTCTTTGCAACTACCCTTTTGAACTTGGTTGGACTGAAAAAATATGTCCAAACACCTAGAATCCAGTCATGATTTCTAGGCCAGTACATGTTGTAGTTAAGGAATATAGTTTGGTTAGATTCCAGATTTTTTTCTTTATACAGAATTTGTATAATTTGTTTTGCATTATTTAACAAATAGTAAACATTTTCTTTTTGATAACTTTATAAACTAAGGGGATAAAATGTCATATACAGTATATTAGATTTTATAATAAGATATATAAATACCTTGTATTTTTATTGGGCAAAGCAGTATCTTTAAAAGAGATAAATAATACAGTAATAATAATTTAATAATAATAATTTATTAGATTTGTATGCCGCCCATCTCCGAAGAATCGGGGCGGCTCACAACAAAATGAACATATTACAACCTTTAGAAAGAAATGGTACATTTAAAGAAGTGGTATCAGTTTTAAAGTAAAAAGTTGATTTTTGATGGTTAATAATCCAGGAACACTTGTATTTGCTTTATTATCTGCTTACAAATTAATTGGAAAGATTTAATTTTTCGTTTAAATGTAAAATGAACTTACAGAAGAAAATGCATAGGTGTGTATCACAGTATTGATAATAGTTCAAAATTAATAACCATAGTCATAATAAATTTCTAAAATTATACTTTAAAAACTGCAAAAAGAAAACATAATTGATTGGTTAAACACAGAAATTCTAAAACTGAGCTGCAAGTTTCAAAGCATTGGCTTTCTGCTTTTAAAGTATTTACAGTAATCCCTCACTACTTCACGGTTCATCTTTCACGGATTCGCTATTTCACGGGTTTTCAAAGGGGGCTTAAATCCATTAAATCCATTAAATCCATTAAAAATTCATAAAATTCTTCTACAGTACTACTGTTCTCTATTAAAGAAACTGGTAGGATATCACATGTAGTTCCAGCTGAGAAACATTATAGAATGACTGTTTAATGCAAAGGGTGGGTTTTAAAAGTCCGAATACTCGTTAAATACATAAAAAAATATCTTTCCTCTACTTCATGGAAATTCATTTTTCATGGATGGTCTTGGAATGCATCCCCCGCGAAAAATGAGGGATCACTGTAAAGTGCTACCTCTACTTATGAACTTAATTCATTCTCTGACCAGGTTCTTAAGTAGACAAGTTAGAAGAAGCTATTTTTCCCATAGGAATCAATGTAAAAGCAAATAATGTGTGCAATTGGGGAAGCCACAGGGAGGGTGGATGCTCTGTTTCCTCCCAGCAGATTCCTAGAGAGGCCCCATGGAGGCTTCTCCCTGCCTTTTCCGGCCCTGTTTCCTCTCAGGAGATTCCTAGAGAGGCCCCACGGAGGCTTCTCCCTGCCTTTTCCGGTTACAGTTTCGGAGGCTCGGGTTTGCAAGTGGAAAATGGTTCTTGAGAAGAGGCAAAAAAATCTTGAACATCCGGTTCTTATCTAGAAAGGTTTGTAAGTAGAGGCATTCTTAAGTAGAGGTACCATTGTATATTTATGGTAATACAGAATCTATTCTTTTAATGATTTAAGAAACTAGTTACATAGTCTATAGCTGTACTTCTCCAAAATGAATAGTTCCTAGATATTTTTTTAAACTTTTCAGGCTAAATTTCTAAAAATAATCCATTATGTAAAAACTAAATACTGTACAGAAAAATTTAATAGAATAACAGAGTTAGAAGGTGAATTAGTCCAACCCCCTGTTCAAGCATTTCTATACATTTAGAAATCACCTTTCCATATATCATTTTAGTTTGTCTTTTGAAATGATTACTTTTAAAAAAATTGAATACAGTGGTATCTACTTAAGAACACCTCTACTTAAGAATTTTTCTAGATAAGAAACAGGTGTTCAAGATATTTTTTGCCTCTTCTTAAGAACCATTTTTTACTTAAGAACCCGGGCCCGGAAAAATTTCCCAGGAAATTTGAGAGTGGCATGAAAGCCTGGCCAGTTTCCTACAAATCCCCCTTTAATCCTGGCCATCTCAGGCTTTTCTGGGCTGCCAGATGAGCCTTTAGGTGGTGCTCCCCCTCTCGCTCGCCTGGGTTTCTCTCTTTGGCATAGTGTATGGAAGGCAGCCTCGCGCTGGGTGTATGGGAGGCACGTGCTCCTCCTCGCCGCCTCAGAGTCCCTCTTTTTTTTTTAAAGCCATAAAGTTTTGGATTTTTTTGATTCTCCTCACCTCACCTTCCTTCCGCAGCGACTGTCCTCTTCTTCCTCCTCCTCCTCCCACCCAAATTCCAAGCTTTTATTTCTTTCCTAATGGGTTTGCACACATTATTTGCTTTTACATTGATTCCTATGGGAAAAATTGCTTCTACTTACAAACTTTTTTACTTAAGAACCTGGTCATTGAACGAATTAAGTTCTTAAGTAGAGGTACCACTGTATTCAGTTTTTAAAACATCTTTTATATATGTATACCTATTCATTAAATTATTGTATTTAAAGATAAAGAGTAACAACTAGTTAAATATAGGATTTCCCAAAGAAAATTGAGAGTAGATTCTGTATTTATAATCTATTTTGCTTTTATTTCAGATATCTATCCATTGAGATTATCAGTAATTAAATTCATTCTACAAGATAGAATGTATATTGGCTTCTGCAGGAACATAGAATTGGAAACCAAGTCCTCTTTACAATCTGGGATTTGATCTTGAAAGAAAAAATAGGCACAGTAGGGTTATAGTTTTGATGAATTTTCATTGGTTAGATTATGTATAGCTTTTAACAGAATTCTCATTTTTTTTTCTTTTTATAGCTCTGGTACGTAACTGAAAATGATTCATTCTGTCAAAGTAAGGAGACAGTCCAGTATGGATTTTTATGCTCATTATGAGCAGCTCTGTGCTTTAGAAGGCTGTGCCCCTTTAACATCAGTGAAAGCCAAAAAACTTTATAATATTCTTGATATCAATGCGGATCGTATTAAAGCTGCTGATTGGATACCTCTACTACGTGCAGTCAGACATAACAAGACTTTAACTTTTATTGCAATAAAGAGCTGTCACCATCAGGGCCCTGGGGATTCAGGTAATTAGCCTTTTATTATGCTACTCTATCCTTAACACTTGAAAAAATATCAATTTTTATCACAAATGTAGAATTTAACAAGACTTCTCAGAGCTTTCCTAGGTGATATTAAAACATATTAAGTATCATCTTGGTTTTTAAAAAAATAACAATTCAGCTTAACAATGTGGTTGTTTCTTTTGTTTTTCATTTTCTAATTGAATTTCTTTTGTAACTGCATAATTCCTCTATTCAACATTTCAGCTGGAATTTGTTCTTAGTCTTTATGTTATCTAAATTTGGAGAACAATGTCTTTTTGACTTCTACTTAATATGAAAAGTCTTTATTAGCATTATCTAATACAGAGGAAAACTGATCTAATTATAAAGTTAACAGGTGGCACACAGTTAATATACTATATGAATAGTTTGTCTCTTGACACATCGTGTGTTTACTAATATTAAAGATGTTCTTGTATATATTAATTTTCTGTTTACTGATATTTAAGCTATTTTTGTTTGCTAGGTTTTGAAAAACATGGAACAGGTATAAGAAGAAGAATTCCAGCCATTCGATCCAAAGACTTAACTGGACAATTGTGTAAAGCTATCAAAGGTTGTTTGATGGTATCAAAGGCCCTGGGAAATCTAGAACTACATGGGTTGCTTTTGAGAGAAAAGGATTTAATATTATTGACAAAAGTAAGATCATTAAATTGCAACATATTTTTGATTTCAAGATGTACTTGCTTAAAAAAAGTATTAATTTTCTTTTTTTTAAGGGGTTGGCTGATACATCATCTTTGGAGAGACTATCTTTAGCCCACTCACCAATAGGTGATGGAGGCTTGGAAAGTAAGTTTTGCTTTTTCTGTTTTGTAAGCTTAATTTTAGTAACAGATTTGCCACCTATATTTGCCATATACATCTGAGTAACTGCTATATACTAACTTTTTTAAGGGATGGAGAAATATTGTTTTGTAGGGAATAAAAAGAGACATGCTGATTGTAGAAGTGATGCTTTAATTCCTCATATTGCATGTTATGCATGTTGTTTGGCATATGTGGCTCATATAAATCACATTCATTTTTTACATGCAATAACAAAAGTTGCTTGTCAATAGGATTTTTAAAATTCCAGTTTGCTTGTCAATAGGATTTTTAAAATTCCAGTTTGCTATATGATATGAAATGTAAGTAGCTAAATCTGAGATTATAAGTGTAAGCCAAATGTAATGTTTTTATTTAGAAATATGTTTTTCCACTTGTACTACCACCCATTCTTCTAGGCAGGGTGGGATACTGAAAGAGGGAGTTTCCCTCTTCCAGCGATAGAAGACTGTTCCACCAGCAAAAGTGAATCATTAGAGTCTTTAAATGAAGTACTATCATTTTACTTTAAAAAAATACATTTAAGATGAATAATAGAGTTTGTTTGTTTTCAGTAATTTGTCAGAGTGTGAAGAATTCGTCTTGCATCAAATCTATAGATTTTACAGGATGCAGTTTAACCTGGCGAGGTGCAGAACATATGGCCAGCATTCTGAAAGTAAAAAAAAACTTTTATAAAACTCATTTAACGTTTGATTACAGGTAGTTCTTGGCTTGCAACCACAATTCAAACAAGAAGTTACATTTTTCTAATTGTAAGTCAGTATGGTTATAAAATGAGTCATCATGGGATGACTCAGTTTTACAACCATTTTATTGTGGTAAATCGAATAACAGAATTATTAAGTGAATCATGAGATCATTAAGTGAATCTATCTTTCCCAATTGACTTTGCTTGTCGGAAGACAGCTAGGAAGGTTGCAAATTATGATCATGTGACCATAAGACACTGTGTCCATTGTAAATGTGAACTGGTTGTCAAACTCTTGAATGGAAAGTACCTATTGATGGAGTGGTATGAAGTTGTAACTTGAAGAAAGGTCTTAAATCACTTCCAAGGTCAACATAACTTTGAACTATTGTTAAACAAATGGTTGTAAGTCAAGGACCACCTCTACTATTTGAGTGATCTATTTCTTTTTTCAAAAATATTTTTTATTGAATATTTTTAAAGTTAAAAACAAACACAGAATTTTATACAATTTCCTTCTTTTACAACAATTGTGCATGACTAAACATTTTAAGTTTTTCAATTTTTCAATTCAATTATATACATACATTTCAAAATTCTATGATAGATATGATTCTATCAATTCTATGAGTGATCTATTTCTACTTGCTTTCAATTTGTGAAGATAATGCTAATAATTTATCTAAGATGTTTGTGGGTTGTAGTTATTTCCAAATGTTTAAGAAATGTAGTTTACTATTTAACAGTTCTTTTTTTCTGCAGCTCATAAGTTTGAATGTATTGTAAATTCCCTAGAGAACCTTTGAACTGGTTAGAAATTTTTAAAAAGCAGTGAATCTGGGCCTAATGTGGAGACTGTTTCCATTCTAAGCTGTTTGTTTGTTTATTTGATTTTTATGTCGCCCTTCTCCTTAGACTCAGGGCGTTGACATGACTCAGCATGTTAGCAATAGCACTTTTTAACGGAGCCAGCATATTGCCCCCACAATCCGGGTCCTCATTTTACCCAACTCGGAAGGATGGAAGGTGATGAGATTTGAACCGCTGACCTACAGATCTACAGTCAGCTTCAGTGGCCTGCAGTACAGCACTCTACCTGCTGCGCCACCCCGGCTCTGTTGTTGAATCAATTCTTAAATTTTCAGATTTGTTCATTTGTTTGTTTGTTTGTCTTGTCCTATATTCTCCTTCCTTTTTGTGCCTTGTTTATATAAGTTTTAGCTTGTTTGTAGATGTATGCTACATTTCGCTTTATCTGCATGCTTTTTAATTCAACAGATTTTCCCATACTCTCTTTCAGCCAACACTCCTCATGCATTACAATCATTTTGAATGATAGTTATAATGAAATATATCCAAAACAATCCCAAAAATATGGAGGATACTGGATTGGGAAGAGTTGATTTAAAGTATTTAGAATTGCAACATTTATTTCTGGACAACAAAACATTTAAAAAATAAATAGTACTTATGGAGGTTATAAAATGCTTATGCCGACAATATAGTCTTACACTGCAGTCTTTTTTTCGTCAATGAGTCTATTAGCCAAATTATATTTTCTTCTGAGGATGTGGTATAGGATTGCATAGTTTATGAATGTATTTATAAACACTATCTTTCTCAAGTTAATAATAGGGTAAAATTCATATAAGATAAAACTCTATTTTCAGAGCAAATAATTTGAAATAAAATATTTTATATGTTTTTAATAACTCATATTTCAATTTCATTTCCCCCCCCCTAAAAAGCTACTGAACCTCTAACTCACCTTTTCAATAGCTATGTTTATTATGGTCTTTTACAGCATCAGGCAATGCAAAGACACGGTGAAGCTTGGGCTGAAAGTCTCCGCTATAGGAGACCTGATTTTGATTGTATGGCCGGCTTGAGACGCATCACTCTCAATTGCAATGCCCTTATAGGTGATCGAGGGGCTGCTGTTTTAGCCGATTGCCTTGCAGAAGATCTGTGGTTAAAAGGTATGTTTTGTAGATTTAGTTCTGAATGTATTTATTTTTGTGTTTTGTGTAAAAGCTGAATTATAAAAGGTTTATCCTCACCTGCAAGTGACCTATGTGTTATGTGTTGAAGACTACAAATTGAAAAGACTTTATGCACATAGTGGATTTATGTACTGTTACAAGAAGACATGAATGGAAAGTAATGTCTCCAACGTTACACATTGCCAACTGATGGCACTATTGATATACTTGAAGCTCTGGTGTGTTTTTTAGTATCTGTTCTTACACTACCCTTGGTGAAATTGCTGTGTTTCTATTGTTTGTGAAATGGAAAAATATAGTGAGTTCTTGTCAGTGCTTTAACCTATGTACTATCATAAAATCCAAGTGAGGTCAATACTGACCATTCTGGCTTGTATCATTATAAAGAGTGCATCATCCGTCTTCAGAGAGCCTTAAATAAAATTAATCAGGAAGCTATTATCAAATAATGCTATGTGAAAGTTATACACAACCATGAAACTGACAAATTATTATTGATGTGATGGAGATTGCAGATTATAGTATTAAAGTAGTTTATTTTTTCTTTGAATAATAATTATGTGTTGATAGATGATGCAGAAATAATCTATTTGTTTTATAGACATTGGTGCTTAAATATTCATAGACCATGTGGTGTATTAATGTCAGCTCTCTATTTTCAAGCACTTGATTTGCAGCAATGTGGAATTAGCAGTGAAGGGGCAAAATCACTTTTGGATTCATTTAAATCTAACAGAACATTGGTGGTTCTAGACATCAGAAAAAATCCATTAGTAGGTATGTCTACTATTTCTTTTTTCTAAAGATTTTAAAAGGATTAAAGTTGAAATTCCATTTTATCTGGGATTTGTAATGCACACAGCATTTTTTAAATTATAAAATAATGTCATTTCTATGGAGATGCGCAAATCATTATAAGCATTAGCAGTTTCATGCATAGTTGGCTTTGGGTTTTGGGTGGTCTGGCACACATTTCTGATACAAATCCAATTAATAATAAATACTAAAACCTTTGTTCTGGAGCAAAGTGATTAGATAAAGGAGAAAGAAGGGAAAAGTCAAGTTAGGATTTCCTTGGCAATTGCAGTGGCAGCAGGAAAAGAGGAAATTGGAATGATGAGGGATAAGCAGATTTATGAGATATAGTATCTCATTTCCACATCAGTGAGGGGAGGGGAATTGAAGAGAAAGGTGGGTTAGGAAGGGAAGGTACTGAGAATATGAGGTTGGGGGGAAAGGAACAATGCACAGATTGTGTGGAGAAGGAAGGAAAGAGGGAGAAATGCATAGTAGACTTACTGTACTCACACCATTTACTCTGAGTTCCTACTAGCTTTTAGTTTGTCTGGTTTTGCCAGGCTGCCATTACTTTAGAGCTTTCAGAATATGATGATTTCTTTCAGTTTCAGAACAAACATATTTTTAGTTTTGCACTCCCTGTTTTGCATTTTCCTTCGATTCATGTATAAGAAAAATCAGACATAGTTTATAACTTTACTTTTTGAAAAGCAACATGAGAATATGACTTCCAATATGCATTGAAAAAGATAATGCCAAACAAAGCCCAAATTTTTGTAGATGGTCATAATTTAAACAGGGTTGAAGAAGCATTATTGCTATTTTTAATGACAACCTATTCTCATTAGGCTCTCAAATATTTTCTCTCAAGTTACTTTCTTATGAATTTCTATTGCTGGCTTCTGTAGAGCTGTACTGTACAGTGTTTCAGACTTAAAAGCAAAATGCAAAGATGCTTTTTAGCGCCTGTCTGCAATGTATAAATTCACCAGAATCATTTCCCGAGATCACTTGGCTACAGTGCAGTCCCGGGAGAAGATAACATTTGATTTGAGGAATTGCAGTCAACATTATATGTTTATAACCCTCATGCTGCACAGCTATCTAGAGAAAGATAAGAGCCCACATCTAACTTATCTGTCACAATACATTTATGCTATCTGTTTTCTGACAGCAGGAATTGATTGTCATCATAATTGATTATGAAAAATTGGTTCAAAACCAACATGTGGCTTTTCAATTTAAGGAACCTTGGAGTTTTGTTTAATACAAAACTAGTGAAGGCAGTTAATATGGCTTATCTTTTCTTGTACTATTGTTTGTAGGGATGCTGGGGGGTGGGAAGTGGAGCATCGGGTGCTTTAGGCAATGGCAGAGGCCCTCTCCCACTCCTGTGCAGCCTGTACTCTGCTTAATGACCACATTGGGGAGAGTAGAAGCGGAATGGGGATCATTAAGTGTGTTCTTGTAGGTGCTTCACTTAATAACCATCCCGACTTAAAACCATAGTGGGTAGGCTCTGTTCTGGTTGTAACATTTGTAACTTAAGAGCAGAAAAAAATAAATGATCAATAAGTCACATAGCAGTTTCTTTCTCTTTTTTTAGAAGTATTTGTTGCAAACATTAACTTTTCATTATTCTATCTTTGTAGATCATGCATTAATGAAGAAAATAATGGAAAAGATTCTCATGAATGCCAAAGGTGCTAACCTGGAGGTATAAGCTAAATGTTCTTCATTATTACATTAATAATGTAATGAACATAAAATAATACATGTTTCTGCTAGCTTTGCTTTTGTTGAAATTGCAGGTTCCTGTATGTTTTTTGTAGTGGAGCTTTTACATGCAGACTTCAATTTCTGACCAGAATTGAGCCAGAATTAAGGTTGTAATTTGTTGTAGTCATTAAGTGAGTTATCAAGAGACACTGCCCAATTTTACTTCCTTTTTTGCAGCAGTCATTAAGCAAATCTGCTATATTCACTGAGCATTCTTTGTCAGAAATAAAGGCCAGAAACTTGCAACAAACATTGAAAATTGCAGTCACATGATCACAGGATACTGCAAATAGCTATAAAGGCAAACCAAATGAGAAGCAAACAAAATGCAATCTTATGATTGCAGGGTGGAGCATGGCTGTTGTAACTTCAAAATTGGGTTTGTAAGTATCTTTTGAGGATCTGTTGTAACTTTGGCCATTAGGTGAGGACCAGCTGTATAAGGACTTTATTTTTCACTCCGTTCAAGGGTGTAATTTTCTCGATCTGTTTGAGACAGTTACTTCAAGTATATTTTGCATAGATGCTGAGTATTTTCCATCAATATCAGTTCTCTTATCTATTTACCAATTTTTCAGTTTGTCATTCAAGATTGGGAATAAGTTGTTCCAGTCCTAAAGCACAGTATGATATCATCTATTTGTCTCAATCTAGATTTATATAATATTGGTGCTGTAGGAAACTTGTAAATTCCATAGTACGAAAGTAATATTCTCAGCAACTTGTTATTTATAAAACTGAACATAAAAGAATTGCATCTGGTATCTGACATGGTTTTTCCACCTGTTATCTTACTGGTTCAGGTTCATCAGTAGGCAATAGAGCTATTGCAAGTCAGACCAAAGTAATCAAAATAGGTCAGATAGTAATGCAAATATTTAGATAACTGCTTAGTCTAAATATGTTTGTGCTTAAATAGATAATTTACCGGTAGATAATGTTTTTTGGAAGAAGATACAGTCCTTGAATTGAGTCTAACTGATGCAAAATAGTAGAAATACTATTTTCTAAAATCTATTGATGTAACCTAAAATTGCATTTATTTTATTATTTTATTAATTGGATTTATGTTTGATTGACTGATGAAGCTTCTGATCAATTGTAAGATCCTTTTGGTACCTGTTATCAGCCAGATATCCCCTATTCTACAAGTGTATAATCTTTTACCCAAATGAAGAACTTTTGCCTCTTATATTTAATTCTGTTTCAGCATGCTTCTTTTATCATTATTTTAAATTTTTGTCTGTTTTTTATAGATTAGTCATCCCACCCAAACTATACAATTAAAGGAACAAATTTATTAATAGAGAAAAAGGATATATTTTTTAAAAAAATAGTTATATCCTAAAGTGTCTTTAGTATGTGTAACTGCATGTTACTTATAGTTTGAAGTAAGTATTACTAAACCAAAATATCTACTGTTTCCTCTCCCGGATATTCTAGTACAAGTGGCTTCCTTCTCCACTCTCAAAAGATGTTAAAAATAAACCCAAAAAAAGAACAGTTGTCTTGGGAAATGGCAGAAAAGGAAAAGCTACTATACGTATTGGTAATTATTTTATTTCTTTTTATATTTTAATATTTTTTTAATTATATCAACAAGATGCTATTCTCTTACACCAGGGTTCCCCAACCCCTGGTCCGTGGACTAGCATCAGGCTACAGCATGCCAGAAACTGGGCTGCATAACCAAACCAAGCCCCATCCACAGGAGTCACATGAAACTGTACCTACTCTGGTCTGTGGGGGAAAAGCTCGCTCCACAGAACTGGTCTCTGGTGCCCAAAAGAGAATAGTAGAAGAGAATAGTTGAACTATGGGGTCCTTGATGTTCTCAGAGGCTGGTTGTTTACTTGCAGACATTTCATTACCAAATTAGGTAATATCACTAATGTTCTTATTCTCTTACACATTTATAACCATTTAAAAACAGTAAAATTAAACAAATTGTCAGAAGTTTCTTAATGAATGCCCAAATAAACTGACAATAATGATTTTATACTGGTAATTTGATTACCTGATTTTTTAACATTTAGAAATCACAAGAAAGCATGATCTAATTGTGTTGTGATTAATCTCATTACTGTGTTTCAACCAAATAAAAAAATCAGCTTTCATATCTTTCTGTCAAGGTACAAAACTGTCTCAACAACCAAGAGAGTTAATGTATTTTTAAAGTTCCAATATTTACAAAGTACAATTTAAAGTGTTTTAATTTGCATTTTGTTCTATTGTTAGATAATTATGGTCAACCTGAACAGTTTTGTATTTTTAAAGCTCCAATATTTACAAAGTACAATTTAAAGTGTTTTAATTTGCATTTTGTTCTATTGTTAGATAATTGTGGTCAACCTGAATAGAAATATGAATACTTTTCATATATGCTAGATAGGAATAAACAATCCAGTTATACGCTATTGGTGGCATTATTCTGTCTGGCCTTGACCTTCCCATTCTGTACAGTAGATGAAACTTTCTGCTAATCTGAGGACTGGATCTCTGGCATTTCACAGTGAATTCCAAAAATAAAGTTCAAAGTATGTAGAAGTCTAAATGTAATGTTTGTGGGTAACTTTTGAAAGCAGCTACCTGTTTTCTTGGGATGGCATGATTGCCCTCACCCGCTGCAAATGATTCTGAGAAAAGAAGCACTTTAAAACAGTGTGAGGAGATGCTACATTTGTATCCCTGCCAACCACAAAGCACCTTTTTCTGTATGAATCTCAGATGCTATCTATTCTTAATTAAGAATTGTATAAAACAGTGATGGCAAACCTATGACACCCATGCCACAAGTGGCACCTGGAGCCATATCAGTGGGCATGTGAGCTCAGGTCTGGGGTGCATGTGCACAATGCCAGATGATTTTCAGGCCTTCAGGGCCACTGGGAGTTGGGAAACAGGTAGTTTCCAGCCTCCAGAGGGGGTGGGGAAGGCCCGTTTCTTGCTCTACTCAAGCTCCAGAGCCTTTCTAGAAGCCTGGGGAGGGCGAAAACGGCCTCCCCCTCTGGAAGCCCTATGGAGGCTGCAAACGGCCCATTTGGAAGTTGGGAAATGAACCATTTCTGGCCTCCAGAGAGAGACTCTTGGGGGGGGGCAGGTTGTTTTTGCCCTCCCCAGGCTCCTAGAAAGGCTCTGAAGCCTGGGGAGAGCGAAAAACGGGTGTGCCATCGCATGCTGGGAGTGGGCGGAAGTCATTCACGGGGGGCACATGGAATTGGAGTGGGCACGTACCCTGCCGCATTCTCCCTTTTGGCATGCAAACCAAAATGTTCTATTTTAAGCATACTTTGGGTATATATTGAATTACATGTATATTAAGTATCAACTTGTCATCTGATAACAGAAGCATTTCCATATTATTTTGAAGCCCAAATATTTGTATGCATTGATGAACTGTAGGACTTGGGGCAGCTTACAACATATAATAAGACAATATGAAACATCTTAATCCAGTTAATTAAATTTAAGATCTAAAACCCCCAAACCATAAAAACAGTCGTTTCATTCAATCAACTTTCTCTCAACACATTCATTGGCCAGGAGGCAAGAATCTAATGGTCCCAAGCCTGGTGGCATAAATGAGTCTTAAGGAAGGCGAGGAGGGTAGGGGCAGTATGAATCTCCGGGGGGAGATGATTCCAGAAGCCAGGGCCCCCACAGAGAAGGCTCTTCCCCTAGGCCCTGCATTGTCTAGTTGACGGGACCTGGAGAAGGCCGACTCTTTGGGACCTGACTGGTCACTGGGATTCATGCGGCAGAAGGCAGTCCCGCAGGTATTCTGGCTTGATGCCATGAAGGGCTTTATAGGTCATAACCAACACTTGAATTGAGTCTGAAAACCAATTGGCAGACAGTGTAGACTGCGGAGTGTTGGAGAGATTTGAACATATTTGGGCAGGCCCATGATTGCCTGTGCGGCTGCGTTCTGCACAATTTGTAGTTTCCGAATGCTCTTCAAAGTTAGCCCCATGTAGAGAGCATTGCAGTAGTCGAACCTCGGGGTGATAAGGGCATGAGTGACCCTGAGTAGAGACTCCCTGTCCAAATAGGGCCGCAACTGGTACACCAGGTGAACCTGGGCAAATGCCCCCCTTGCAACATCCACTGCGTCACCGAGTGTTTGTATTAGTTTTATTTAAGAAGTTTTAACAAATTAGTCAATGAAAGTTCATGTTATAAGTGGAAAGGCATTTAGACTGTGCTGGCTTGGTTGATTTTTTCTGTTTGGCTTTTTTTTTTGCTTTCGCTTCAGTAATTTGGAGACATAGAGGTAAGCATACAAAATGAGATTTTGGGAGCTAAAACGGCAGTCCTATATTCATTTTGGCATGAAACTAATTGGACACATTTCTTCTGTAATTCTGCATATTATTTATTATATTGTCACTATCAAGTATGAAACTATTGTCCTGAGCATCAAAGAGAGTGTTTCAAGCACATAACATTTGCATAATGCTTCAAATGGCCTACTTCATAAAGTTTTACACCTGAAAAAGTTAGAAATAAGCATTTCCCACAACTTGATTATAATAAGCTGAAAACATATACATTGCACATTGTTTTTATGGGAGTTTACAATCACATTACCTTGTTCTACTTACTATAATACATACTGCAGCTCTATTTAAATGTAGTTAATGTAGAGGAAGGTCATTGGTCTTTGACGGCAAAAAAATGAAGCATCTTGTCCTTTCATAAAAATTTTAGTAAGGAAATTTGTTAGAAAAATTATTATGCTTTCTAATAACATTTGTTAGACTCTTGATAAAATATTGTTTATAGTTGATATAAGGTTTGATATTACGTGATGTTAGTATTTAAATGTTTTACAGTATATCTGTAAAACTATATCTGTAAGCCACTTAGAGTCACCGCTAGCAAGATGGGTGGCATAACAATAGATAAAACTAAGAGCGGAGAAGGGTTCAAAGATAGACAAAAAACCATGTAGGAGCAAATGAATGAACAATCTTTATTTTCCAGCCAGCTCTCTTATAATCATTGTTATCTCTATGCTACTTTTGCTGTGCACATGCACAGTTTTACACAATATGTTAATTTGCATACAATGTTGCAGTGTTAATGTTGCAGGTGCAAGGACAGAATTTTAGGGAGTTTCTTGGTAGTAGGCAAAGAATGTGCTTTAATGGTGTCAGCTGGCACATCCTTACTGGGAACTTGCCCAGGCTTGAACTTTCCAGGCCTGACCAAAAAACCATTGCTAACTTATGCTAACAGCATGATGTGAACTGTGTGGCTTTGTGTCATATCTGGGCTTGCCCCGATATGACCTTTGACCTACACAAAGAATACTACATAAAACAAAAAAATAAAATAACCTTTTCTTTTGAAATATATAGGATGCATGAAAAATCGGCTCCATAAATAATTTTATATAAATTAATTAATATTCAAATTGGTTATCATTGTCTTCTAAAAGATATCTTACACATTTCACATATGACCTTGAATGTTCCTAAGCACAGTGACATTTTCTCTGAAAAAAAAATAGCCTGACTTTTAGTTCATCCTGTATTTTGCAGATTAGAAGCATGAAAGAAATCCTTGAGCAAATTAATAGCAAATTCTGAAAAATCAAATTACTTTTTCAGCCTTGTCCAATCTGGTACCTTCCAGATATAATGACACTAGAGCAGTAGTTCTTAACTTGGGAGTTGGGACCCCTTTGGGGGGGGGGGGGGGGTGTCGAACAGCCGTTTTCACAGGAGTCACCTTAGACCAGAGGTCCCCAACCTTTTTTGCACCAGGGACCGGCTTTAAGCTAGACCAGTTTTCCATGGCCCGGTGGGGGGGGGGGGAGAGCTAGCTGTCAGCGGCGCCGTAAAAGGGGCGATCAAGAGAGGAATGGGTGAATGAATGGACGGAGGGTGGGAAGGAAGGAAGGAAAGAGGGAAGGGACAGGAACAAAAGAAGGGTGCAAAGGAAGCAAGGAAAGGTGTGAAAGGGGAGAGTAAGAGAGGAAGGAGTGAAAGAAGGGAATGAGGGAGGAAGGAAGGGAGGAAGGAAAAGGAAAGCAAGAAATGGAGGGAGGAAAGGAAGGAAAGAAAGAAAGAAAGAAAGAAAGGGGGAAGGGACAGGAACAGAGGAAGGAAGCAAGGAAACTTATGAAAGGGGAGAGTAAGGGAAGAAGGTAGGAAGGAGAAAGAAAAGAAGAAATAGAGGAAGGGAAGGTAAAAGAGAGAAAGAAAAAGAGCAAGAAAGAAAGCAAGAAAGAGAAAGAAAGAAAGGCAACTTCAAAGAAAGGCTCACTGAGCATCTCTCACTCTCTCTCTCTTTCTATCCCTCTTTCTTTCTTTCTCTTCCTTTCTCTCTCTCCTCTTCCTTTATCTCCTCTCTCTCTCCCTCTCTCTTTCTCTCCCCCTCTCTCCCCCTTTCCCTCTCTCCCTCTCTTGCTATCTCTCCCCCCTCTCCCTCTCTCTTTCTCCCTCTCCCTCTCTTTCTCTCTCTCCCCCCTCTCTCTTTCTCTCTCTCTCCCCCTCTTTCTCTCTCTTCTTCTCACTTTCTCTCTCTTGTTTTCTTTCTGTCTCTTTTGCTTTCTCTCTCTCTCACTCTTTCTTGTTTTCTTTCTCACGCTCTTTCTCTTGTTCTCTCTCTTGCTATCTCTTTCTCTCCCCCCCCTTTCTCACTCTCTCTTTCTCACTTTCTCTCTATCTTGCTGTCTGTTGCTCTCACTCACTCTCGTTCTCTCTCCATTCTTCTCAGCGATGACGCGCGCACGCCCTGCCCGCCTCACCTTTGCGAGAGCACTTTCGCCCCGGGCTCTCAGCAAGGGGGTTTGGAGGAGAGGCGGGGCCGGCGAAGGTGATATTGAATGTCGGGGGAGAACGGGCGGCTGCAAGCGCTCCCTATCCCCCTGCTAGCCCACTCGGAATATTCAAAATAAGAAAAGCCTTCGCCGGCAAAGGTTTTTCTTATTTTGAATATTCCGAGTGGGCTAGCAGGGAGATAGGGAGCGCGTGCAAATACCCGTTCTCCCCCGACATTCAATATCACCTTCGCCGGCCTCCGCTGAGGAAAGCCTTTGCCGGCATTTCCTCTCGTTGTCAAGGAGGCGCAGCGGCGGGCGGAGAGAGGGAAGGAGGGGGGGGGCAGCGGCGTCCCTCCTGGCCTTGGCGGGCCGCCCAACCCTCCCCACCTCCTGCAAACGCGGCGGGCGGCGGGGGGAGAGCGAGGAGCCGGTTCCGGCGGGCGCGGGGCTTGGCTGGCTGGCGGGGGGAGCGCCGCTGGTGATGCGGAAAGGCCGAGGGGGCCCTGGCGCCGCGGACCGGCTGAAAAGCTCCAACGGCCCGGTCCCGGTCCTCGGACCGGCGGTTGGGGACCTCTGCCTTAGACCATGGGGAAAGACATGGTGTTAGGAACTAAAGCTTCTATTCTGGCACCTTGGAACATATTTTTACAATCCGACCAATCACGCATTTACAGTGGGGGTGTCCCTCTGACCTTCCTGCCAATCAGCTTAAAGTTCTGTTGGGAGAATTGACGCTAGACTTATCGTTGGGAATCACCACAACATGAGGGACTGTATTAAGGAGTCGCGGCATTCGAAAGGTTGAGAAGTTCTCTAGAAAGTATTGGTTTCAATCATTGGGAAGAATTATGTATCAAGAAGATAATTTCGTTATCATTTCTACAGCTGTGGTGGTAGCTTCCACTTGTTGAATATTAAATCTAGAGTTTGTGGAATTAAATAGTTTCTTGGTAGATTGACTAGCTTTTTTTAGATGACTTGGTTTACCATAGAAACTCAATGCTATCCATATTCTTTAACCTAAAAATTCAACACCTGTTTATAGTAGGGTTTTTGAAAATGTCCTTTCTTTTGCTTGGTGCAGGATTTTCATCAAAAAAATCACCCAGTTCTGGTAAGACAATTTCATGGGATCAAGACAACTACGCTCCAAAGCCATTACCCCCAGGGACACGTGGCTTCCTGCCCTGGCGTACTGCTGAACGTGCAAAGCACCATAGGTAATGTATACTGAAAGTGTTAAGTGTATATATGTATATAATATGTATATATGCGTATGCATATATGTGTCAGTGAATAGAATCGTTTTGAAAATAGGTATTCATGCTTTCTCTGCTGTCACGTGTGGTTTTGAAAAACTGAAATCACAAAATACATCTAAGTAATAGTTTTACAGAATGATTGTAGCTAGACCAACCTTCAGCACAATATTGAGAGAATATGCACTCACGCAAAGAAATTAAAAATAATATTCCTGCCACTGAAATAAAATTTTTATTTCATATGAAATAAAAAAATTAACAGGTAAGAATTAAATATTTATTAAAATCACAAAAGGAACGACATCAATATAAACCACAATATTTTTACAAACACAACGAAAATTTACAGAGTTATGAAAACCCCAAATCCTATCTGCTGGAACAGATTTTTATTGCAGTCATTTGCCAGAGTTCCTCTAAAGATGAAATAAAACTTTACACCATACAAAATAAATTTAAAAATAAATAACTATATAGTTGTGACTAGGTCATTGTGAATTTAATGGACAGTGAAACAGACTTTGGCCACATTGAAAGAAACAATTATTCTGGTCAGCTAACAGAATGGATCTGAATTGCTTGAAAAAGAAGATAATGAAATGCAATTGTAAGTCTGTATAAAATATACAAATAATCTTCTGTATGTCACATATCTGTTAGAATTGAGTCTCTTATGTTGAGCCTTAAAAGTACAGTATTTTAATTTTTTCATCCAAATCTACTCAGTCACTTCTGGTACAGTAAATTTGGCATTGAGTCATTTGGCATTCAGTTGATAAGGATGTTGCTTCTCTGATTCTTGCTGGAAATAATAAGGATACAGTAATACCTCATGATACGAACTTAATTGGTGCAAGGAGGAGGTTCGTAAGACGAAAGGTTCGTAAGACGAAACATTGTTTCCCATAGGAAACAATGTAAAGTCAATTAATCCGTGCAACCAAAACCCCCCCCGCAAAAAAACGGCTTTCGGCGACTGCTGGGAAGCCGCGCGGCTGTTTTAAAAGGTGACAGCCGGCCTGGGGGGCTTCCCAGCACCCCCCCGAACCCGGGTTCGGGGGGGTGCTGGCAAGCCCCTCAGGCCGGCTGCGACCTTTTAAAACACCCGCGCCGCTTCCCAGCTGTCTCCCGAAGCCGAATGCGGAAGTTCGGCTTTAGCGTTCGGCTTCAGGAGACAGCTGGGAAGCGGCGCGGGTGTTTTAAAAGGTCGCAGCCGGCCTGGGGGGCTTGCCAGCACCCCCCGAACCCGGGTTCGGGGTTCGGGGGGGTGCTGGCAAGCCCCCCAGGCCGGCTGCTACCTTTTAAAACACCCGCGCCGCTTCCCAGCTGTCTCCTGAAGCCGAACGCGGGTGTTTTAAAAGGTCGCAGCCGGCCTGGGGGGCTTCCCAGCAACCTCCCGAACCAAAATTTTGCCTCTTCTTACGAACTTTGTTCAAGTTACGAACCGGCGTTCGGGAGGCTTCTGGGAAGCCCCGCCGCCCGGCTGTCACCTTTTAAAACAGCCGCGCGGCTTCCCAGCAGTCTCCGAACACCGGTTCGTAACTCGAAAAAAGTTCGTAAGAAGAGGCAAAATTTTTCTGAACCCAGGGTTCGTATCACGAGTTGTTCGTAAGACGAGGGGTTCGTATCTTGGGGTACCACTGTAAAAGGTAATCTGCTGAGGAAAAATAAATAATCTTTCATGATCTGTATTTCATCATCCTTACCAAGTTTTTGAGTCTGATATTTAAGAAACATGGCTTCTTGTTTACATTGCATTCTATAACTAAGTTTTTTTTAAAAAAAATCTTTATGTGAGCTCTGCATTTATAGTAGATAGGATGGTGATGCTAAAGGTGAAATCTTCTGACAAAATAGGATTTACTTTATTGTATTGATAGGTTTACATCTTTAGCTACTGCAAGTGTATTTTGTTTTTAAGTTTTTAAAAAACTTTTATCTTCTTTTAGAGCTTCATCTGAAAAAAGTACCCATGAATTTCCATTGCAGATACAAGTAAGTAAATGAATTCTAATCAATAAATTAAACTTTTATAATTGAATTTTTGAAGAATATTTCATTCAGAAATATTTTAACAAGTGTTCCATAATTTTGACTGTTGACTTATTGTCAACTTTGCCAGTATTGTCAAATATTATATAATATATTTATAAAGTGGGACTTTTAGAATTAGAACTAATACAGTGATATTTGTTTTATATACTCAAGACAGGTATTCCGGTGACAGTGACTGTAGAAAGTGCTTCTGCATCAGAGACTGAAACAGAGAGTACCATGGACAATGTGATTTGCAGAAATGATGCCACAGAATCCTCCAAATTAACCAATTTAAAACAATGGCATCAATTTCAGGTATGGTTATGCAATCAAATTTGGCTTAACAATTTATAAAGCAATTACTAAATAGCAATACAGTGATCCCCCGGGTATTGCGCTCCCGATGATTGCGAAACGGCTATATGGCGATTTTTGAACCCGGAAGTAAAAAAACCATCTGCGCATGCGCGGCCTTTTTTTCTATGGGCACGCATGCGTAGATGGCGCCAGGCAGATCAGCTGCTGGGCGGCTTCCCTGGGTCTTCCCCCGTTCGCCGCTCGCCCGCCCTTCGCCCGGCCACCCGCCGTTCGCCCGCTGTTCGCCCGGCTCGCCCGCCGTTCGCCCGGCCACCCGCCGTTCGCCCGGCTCGCCCGCCGTTCGCCGCTCGCCCGCCCGGCCACCTGGGTTCGTTTGGCTTCGGGACATGCCGGCGGCGACGTTTTAAAACAGCCGCGCGGTTTACCAACTGAGTCCCGAAGTCAAAGGCGAACTTCGGGACTCAGTTGGGAAGCCGCACGGCTGTTTTAAAACGTCGCCGCCGGCATGTCCCGAAGCCAAACGAACCCGGGTGGCCGGGCGAGCAGCGAGCCCGCCCTTCGCCCGGCCACCCGCCGTTCGCTCGCTGCTCGCCCGGCCACCCGGGTTCGTTTGGCTTCGGGACATGCCGGCGGCGACGTTTTAAAACAGCCGCGCGGTTTACCAACTGAGTCCCGAAGTCAAAGGCGAACGTGGGCATGGGCGGCGGGGAAACCCCAATCTTCGGCTCCTCGCTGCTGGGAAGTAAAAACACCATCTGCGCATGCGCAGATGGTGTTTTTACTTCCGCAGCGCTACTTCGCGAAAACCCGCTCGTTGCGGGGGGTCCTGGAACGGAACCCTCGCAATGATCGGGGGATCACTGTATTATGGAAATTATCCTAACAAGATCGCAGCATCCTTTAAAAAAAAAAAATATCTTAAATGAGGTGTAGATGTTTAATGAAGATTACTATCTTCATTTTATTTAATTTTGGTAAGGGATTACATAGTTACATAGCAGTTTTCTTTCCTGTGACATTTTAAGTGAAAGAATACAGTACACATGTGACTACTAGGCAAAGAGACATTACCCAACACCCCCCCCCCGTCCCCCGACTGCCAAAACTCACTGTAATGGAACTTGTGGATGACTTTGGGGGATAATGAGAAGTGATGCTGCCATGAATGGAGGCTCTGGTTCCACCTGCACCCATGCACATACACATACACACACACACACACACACACACAAAAAGTGGCACAAAAGAAGACCTCCCACCACTTGAATAGTGGCGTACAATATGAGCAGAACCAGATGGTAAGAGCAGGTGTTACCAGTGGATAAGCCGGGGTGATGCCCCAAAAGGCAGTGATAAATGTGGGTGGGCCCAAACCTTGTTAATGTGACCTTAGGAGTGCTGCTATAGGTGGAAATCTAAGGACCACTCATAAGCCATTAAAACTTTGAATAGTTGCTGAGTGAATGGACATAAAGGGTGGGGTGGGGGGAACTGTAGAGACATCAATAGAAGCATATGTTGAGACCAACATTGTTTTATCTTTACCATTTTCATTTGTTTTCTATACCATCACATGTATAAATAAAACAGGCAGGATGCAGCCTTGCTTTTATCATTTTGATGAAAGTCTCTGATCTGTAGTCCCTCTTAGAATCTATATCCTTTTTAGAATCTATAAAATCTATATCCCTTTTAGAGATGTAGAGATTTTATATAAAATCTATATCCCTTTTATAATCTATGTCTTGGTATTTAAATACACAATTACAGTCTATAAAATTACCTATTAAATACACAATTACAGTCTATAAAATTACCTTTTATTAAATTATTGATCTACTTAATTTTCTCACTGTCAATTACCTTTTATTAAATTATTGATCATCTTAATTTTCTGACTGTCAATTTCCTTAATGTGGAACGTTTTAACCCAATACTGTACTCGTAATATTTTTCAAGGTTAGACCTAGGTCCTCTGTACAAGTAAAGCATATGGTCTTTAATACAAAGCTTCTTTTTTCTAAGATAACTGGTTCACAATTAACACTAATTTTTAAAGTATGCTTTTGGTTTCAGGTTGCATAATATGGTGTATCTAATAAATTATGGTTAAAATCATGGCTTAGTATAATGTGAATGAGGCAGTACATTATTATTATTTTTTTTTAAATGTTAAAATCTTTCACTTTAAGATCAATGTATGCTTCAACCATAGAAATTTCAAAATTCTAAAATAAGACTGTTTTAAGTACATTGTCTTTAAAATAGCATTGTTAATTGCTTCAGATGATTACAGTTCTGCATTTTGACAGATGGAGTATGAAGAATGTCACTTAAAACTAAAAGAAGAAAGAAAAGCAAGGATGATTGCTGAAGAACGAATAATGGAGGTAGCAAACATTTTCTTGCTTGGATACTAACATGCAATAGGATACAATATTTTTCTTCAAGATGTTTGACCTCTACTTTATTAAAAAAAAGTTTCCATGCTACGTAATATTGTTGGGTAAGAACTGGTAAGAGCTCAAGTTTACCTGCCATGAGGGCCAAATATGAAACCTACAGGAACGTAACACATTATGTACTGTATTTTTCAGAGTATAAGATGCAACAGAGTATAAGACGCATCTTAGTTTTGGGGGAGGAATATAGCTGGGGGGAGGGAATTCTGCCTACCAGGTGTTCATCTGGCTAGTCCTTAGCTGGTTCAGCTTCAGCACATTCATTCACTCATTGGTTTTGAGGTTGGGGATCTTTGGGTCTATGCTTCTAAAGCACAGCGGATTGTTGTAGGGAGCTCCAGTGACTAAAGCAGGCAAAGCAGGGAAGGGGTAAGAGAAGGCAGCAGCTGTTCTGCTTAGCCATTTTGGGCAGCATGTAAGCATTTGTAGACTGAAAATGCAATGCACAGAGCCCAAAAACAAGCCATTGTCAGTGGCAATCTCTGTAGTCAGGAAAAGGATGCGTGAAGGCCGAAAGGTAGGGGCTGGCAAGCGGTTGGATTACATTTGGAGTATAAGACACACCCAAATTTTCAGGCTGTTTTAGGACGGGGAAAAAGTGTTTCTTATGTGCCAAAAATACAGTAGTCACTGAGTTGTTAGGTAACACCACGGTAGTATCTGCTGGGATAGCCACTCCTTTGATTTTTCTCCCTTCCCCCTTTTCATATAGCATCTAAGTATATTTGGTTTTAGGAACTTATAATCTGTATAAACAAATTGGTGTTTTAAAGTTTTCATAATGCACCAGGTGAATTCTGATAAGCTGCATGCTTTTGATATCATAGTAGCAAAACGTTCTTCCTCAGATGAGAAGTAAAAGAACATTAGTTTTGATCTCTTTTTGTCCTTTTCCTTATGGAATTGCAACTTGCAGATGAATTCTCAACCTAGTTGATGAATATTTATTTATATATGTGGCCAGCATTGCTGCATTTCTTTATTACTGCACTCAGATGTGTTGCTTCTTATTTCATCTTTAATCTGGGATACCATAAAGGAAGGGAAGCATCTAAACGAAATGATAGTATTTCATTCCAAAAATCTTTATTGGAGAAGAGGTATTTGCAGTATTAATTTTGTTTCATTATTTATTATAGGTGGAATTGGAAAACACTCAATTACGGAATATAAATTGCTCTCTCTCAGAAGCTGTCCATGCACAGTCAGTAGCCAGCACAATACTAGAAGACGAAGGAGTGCTTAAAAGTATTGAGAATTCTTTCCAAAAGTTTCATGCTTTTTTAGATCTTCTTAAAGATGCTGGGTAAGAGAAGCCATTGATTGCCTTTTGAATGATCCTTGATGCTATATATCTGTGTATAACAGATTTAAAGAATAGCAGTCTTTTATCTTTTAAAATATCAAAATTATGTAATCATTTTTGGAAAGCAAAACTTCTCACCCCCGCCTCCTCCCCCCAGTTTTAAAGAAATTGCGGGGCATATCAGAACAAGTCCAGCACACCCTTTTATTGGAATGAGATTATTGGGGGATAGGGGGAATAAGGAAGAAATCACGTCTTTCATAATATTTTGGCATCTCTGTTCTTTTTCTTGAGTTTTTATTGTATTATATTTATTTTTCTTATAGTTGTGACATATACTGCTCAAACAAATAAAGGGAACGTTTTAAAAAACGGAATACAGTGGTACCTCAAGATACGAACCCCTCGTCTTATGAACAACTCGTGATACGAACCCGGGGTTCAGAAAAATTTTGCCTCTTACGAACTTTTTTGAGTTACGAACCGGCGTTCAGAGACTGCTGGGAAGCCGCGCGGCTGTTTTAAAAGGTGACAGCCGGGCGGCGGAGCTTCCCAGAAGCCTCCCGAACGCCGGTTCGTAACTTGAACAAAGTTCGTAAGAAGAGGCAAAATTTTGCTGAACCCCGGGTTCGGTTCGGGAGGTTGCTGGGAAGCCCCCCAGGCCGGCTGCGACCTTTTAAAACACCCGCGCCGCTTCCCAGCTGTCTCCCGAAGCCAAATGCGGAAGTTCGGCTTTAGCGTTCGGTTTCAGGAGACAGCTGGGAAGCGGCGCGGGTGTTTTAAAAGGTCGCAGCCGGCCTGGGGGGCTTGCCAGCACCCCCCTAACCCGGGTTCGGGGTTCAGGGGGGTGCTGGCAAGCTCCCCAGGCCGGCTGCGACCTTTTAAAACACCCGCGCCGCTTCCCAGCTGTCTCCCGAAGCCGAACGCGGAAGTTCGGCTTTAGCGTTCAGCTTCAGGTGACAGCTGGGAAGCGGCGCGGGTGTTTTAAAAGGTCGCAGCCGGCCTGGGGGGCTTGCCAGCACCCCCCCGAACCCCGAACCTGGGTTCGGGGGGGTGCTGGCAAGCCCCCCAGGCCGGCTGTCACCTTTTAAAACAGCCGCGCGGCTTCCCAGCAGTCGCCGAAAGCTGTTTTTTTGCGGGGGGGGTTTTTGGGTGCACGGATTAATTGATTTTACATTGTTTCCTATGGGAAACAATGTTTCGTCTTACGAACCTTTCGTCTTACGAACCTCCTCCTTGCACCAATTAAGTTCGTATCATGAGGTATTACTGTATAACTTCAAGTAAATCAAACTTCTGTGAAATCAAACTGTACACTTAGGAAGCAACACTGATTGACAGTCAATTTCATATGCTGTTGTGCAAATTGAATAATTGTGCAAATGAAATATTCAATGAGAATTATTTATTATTTATTTATTTATTATTTATTAGTTTTGTAGGCCGCCCCTCTCTGCAAACATGGAATGAATATTTCATTCATTCAGATCTGGGATGTGTTATTTGAGTGTTCCCTTTATTTTTTTGAGCAGTATATTTTAAAAGTATTTTTAAAATATATCTGAAGATGATTTACATTTTCTTATACTTTTAGAGCATGGCTGGTACCTGGGATTCTCTTATCTCCAATAAAATAGTAATTTAGTTTCTTCTACTGTTTTAGAGCTTAATTATATAAATTTGGTTTTTAAATTAAAAAAATTATAATTTCATTTTAAAAAAATGCATTTGTCATATTTTCGCCAGGCATGGGGGAACTGAGACATCCTCCCTCAGGTTTTTATATTTTATGTTTGGTATGTATGTGTTGTATGGTTTTAAATTACTGGGGTTTTAGAGATGTTTTAGTTTAATATTAGATTTGTTTCAGTGTTATATTGTTTCTATTGCTGTTGTGAGCCCCCCCGAGTCTTCAGAGAGGGGCGGCATACAAATCTAATATTAATAAATAATAATAATAATAATAATAATAATAATAATAATAATAATAATAATAATAATAATAATGTTCATATTTTGCAGTCTTGGACAGCTTGCAGCAATGGCTGGTATAGATCAATCAGATTTTGGTGTATTACATCATTCCCAAATGACTTCTACTGTAAAGCCAACCGTGATAGAAAGTGAGAAGTCATTTGAAGAAGAAAGACAAGAACACATGCAAAATTTTAAAGTAAGCTTGTTAACTCACTGCCCAGAATACATAATTTGTTTTTTTTTTTAAAACTATTTGCTTGTTTTCACCTATAAAATTTTCAGGTAGTTATCTTTTGCATTTATCTTTCCTCTTCTACGGTTGAACAGCCTTGTAAATAATAATGAAAATAATAGAAATAACAAATATTCATTTAATGACGATTATAGCATCTCAACTATGTTGTATTTTGATTATTTGTGTTCTAACTAAAAGTGTAGTATGCAGGAAATTTTAAACAATGTTTTGTTTTGTTTTGCAGTCAGTGGTGTCAAGTCTATTAAATTTTAAAATATTTTGTGAGTCTATTAATTTTATAACTTGGTTGATTAATTTAGAGGCCATCAATTCCAATATAATTCCAGGTATAGACAGTCCTTGATTTATGACCACAATTGAGCCCAAAGTGTCTGTTGGTGAGACAGTTGTTAAATGAGTGTAGCTCCATTTTGTGACCTTTCTTGTCATAGTTATTAAGTGAATTGTTGTAGTCATTAAGTTAGTAATTTGGTTATTAAGTGAATTCAACTTTCCCATTGACTTTGCTTGCTAGAATATTGCAAAAGGTGGTCACATGATCCCAGAACATTGCAACTATCATAAATACGATCTGCTCACTGTGTTCAATTTGATATGAACTGCACACCAAGCATCCAATTTAATAACATGACCATGGGGATGCTGCAATGGTCATAAATGAAGAACAGTCATAAGTCACTTTTTATACGGAAAGCTTAGCTTTACTATTAACTAGTGAGCTTTACTATTAGCTACTGAGACTGCATATTTGAAAAAATCTTAGAAAATTGAAGATATTTTGGATTTTAAAATAGACAACAGATACCTGAAGCACAGGGTACCAGATGATATTGTTATTACTACATGCATTTTATATATATCTATTCAAATAATTCTGTTATTAAGTTTTTACTAGCCTATTATGGGCTCACAGAAAGAAATTAGAACATGCTCTCTGTCCTTTTATCATTTATTGCATTTCTGTGCAGCAATTTGAAGATGCATGGTGCTTGCGGCAAGCCCACCAATTGGTCTGAGTCATTTCCTCATAATTTATTGCTACCACTGAACATTTAGCATAAGAATTTGTGTTTTAAGTGCTTTACATAGAGTTGTTCTGCCCCAGCACCAAGCCCCAAATAATTAAGCACACACAAACGTCCAAACACAGTTTGTTTTAGTAAGTAAAGCAAAATCTCATAACTTCTTAGAAGTGTACACAGCACAAGATAGGCAGAAGTTATTCTGTTTAAAAAAAACCCCAGCTGTTAAAACACTATCTTAACAGCTGACTGAAGTCCAAGAAATAATTGGCAGGTCTTACTGTACTTGGCACAAGTCCCAAAACTAGAAAATGCAAGAAACAAGATCTGGGCTGGAATGCAAACTAGAACCATGCAGAAGTCAAGATTCAGGAACAACGTTGCAAGAAACAAGATCTGGGCTGGAATACAAACTGGAACTGCGGAAGTCAAGATTCAGAAGCCACATTGTTCCCTGCATTATGCTCAGTGTGATTAGGACTTAAGTAGTCTAAGAGTGTGGCCAATTAGCCTGCATTTCTACTCTTGAGGTGATCTCCTGCACAGCCACTCTTGCCTGCTAACATCCCTGCGTGCCCTAGCATCCAGAAAAAGAGGCTCCTCCTCTTCTTCTGCCTCACTCATGTGCCCCTCCTCGCTATAGGACTCAGATGCCAGGTGCACCAGCGTATGGTACTGCGCCACAACCGCCTCTTAGTAATGATGGGTGAACGCAACGGTGTTCGGGTTCGGCAAGTTCGGACGAACTTTACGCAAAATTCGGCCGAACCCGAACAGGGAATCCCACCAAGAGATTCCGGGGGCGGAGCTTTGATGTCACGTATACCGGCAGGTTGCTAAGGACGCCAAGGTGATCACTTCCTAGATTCCATGGAATCTAGGAAGTGATCACCTTGGTGTCCTTAGCAACCTGCCGGTGACATCAAAGCTCCGAATGCGACCCCGAACTTTGCCTGAAGTTTCAAAAAATTTCGTGTTCGTGTTCGGCATACCGAACACCACAAAATTCAGTACGGACCCGAATTGTGCGGGTTCAGTTCACCCATCACTACCTCTTAGTTCTTGGGATCCATGATCAGCTGCAGGGGATGCGGGCGGGCCACAGCAAGAGTTACTTCATTCAGTTTCTTGAAATAGCTGATAATGAAAGTCCCACTGACATACAGCTTTTGAAAAAGAAATTACATCACCTTCCAAATGTAACAGATTATATAATGAATATAGTTAAGTAATGTATGATTTGCTTTATGTTTTTAATTCTAAAATATCAAATGGCAAGGCCTCAAAAGATAGATAGAATTTTTTATTGGCCAAGTGTGATTGGATACACAAGGAATTTGTCTTGGTGCATTTGTTCTCAGAGCACCTAAAAGAAAAGATACGTTCATCAAGAATCATAAGGTACAACACTTAATGATAGTCCAGGTACAAATAAAATGCTTTTATATTATACTGTACTGCTCAAAAAAATAAAGGGAACACTCAAATAACACATCCTAGATTTGAATGAATGAAATATTCTGATTGAATATTTTGTTCTGTACAAAGTTGAATGTGCACAACAGCATGTGAAATTGATTGTCAATCAGTGTTGCTTCCTAAGTGGACAGTTTGATTTTATAGAAGTTTGATTTACTTGGAGTTGTATTGTGTTGTTTAAGTGTTCCCTTTATTTTTTTGAGCAGTGTATTTACATCTTAACACTGAGCTAGTTCTGAAACAGGAACCATGAAGTAATAGGTTTACATCCTAACTAAACTGAGTTATGGTAGTATTTCGATATTCTGAATGTGTTAGACATTCAGACATATAGTTCAGACATCTGAAGTGGCACTGTTAAATTGTGAAATAACTCATTCGGTTTATAGGAATTGTCATTCTTGTGACTGATGGTAGCATGTGCCATTAGCAGCATAGCTAACACAGGCTGGATCATTACGAAAAGGAAGATATTGGAAGCAATTATTAACTACACATTTGGAAAGTTTTGTAAGATTTGCATGTTTCCTTGTACTGTACTTTTGAAGCATAGCATATCATGGGAATGGGAATAGGAATAGAGCTGGAAGGGACCTTAGAGGTCTTCTACTCAAGTTCCCTGCTCAAGCAAGAGAACCTTTAATATTTCAGATAAGTGACTGTCTACTCTAGTCTCTTAAAAACCTATGCACCCATGATTTCTGAAGGCAAGCTGTTCCACTGGGTAATTGTCATCACTGTTAGGAAGTTTCTCTTTTATGCAGAAAACAGCGATAGTCTGTATATCATGACATACGTATCAGTGGAATTTCCCACAACAATATCTGTTAGGTTTCCGAATAGATTACATTTAGAAATACCAATTATTTCAAACTCATTTTTAATTGTTCTAATTTTTCTTCCTAGAATGGTGGCTCTACCTCATTTCAGAATCCTCTCATTTTCCAGAAAGTCTTTGATTCATGTCAAGCAGTAAGTAGTGACCCACCTGCAACAGCAAAAACTCATGACTGTCAAGGTGTTGGTCCATCCCAGCAAAGTTTGTGGCAAGACATAGAAGCTAAAATAGATAGTTGGAGAATAGAAGATCATGAATCAAAACCCACCCAGACAGCATCTGAGAAGAACAGCCAACCTCTAGAATTGGAAACAAGGCATTCCTCAGTGAGGCAAATACTTACCACTCGACTTTCAGTCTCTGAACCCGTTATCAATGTGCTTGGTAACAAATTTGCTGCTCCTGTTGTTGAAAATAGTAAAGTTTCCTCAAAAAAACTTTCTTACACCACAGGCTTTACTACAGAAGATAAAAATCTACAACAGACTGACCTATCTAGAAATGACACAGTGGAGTCTGATTCTGAAATACAAGAAAGCATCCATTCAGTAGAAAGTTCTTGAAGGACCCATTGTTCACTGAAATGAATTTACTGCATAAATCTTTGGTGTTATCCAAAATTATTATGCAATAATTTACATATGGCGACAAAAATAGAGAAGCAGTTACCAGATGCTGCTGAATAACAATTCCAGTATCCCATATGATTGGTCCTATTGGTTGGAACTGCTAAAAGTTGTAACTTAACAACAAAAACAATCTGGAACATCAGAATTTCCTCACTTTTGCATGTAAGGATTTGCTTTTTTATATCTACCTTTTTTGCCATGTGAGTCTTTAAGAACTTTGTTGCCAGTATTCCAAAAGTTTGCTCATTTTGATTTTTATATGGTTTTATAAAGAATCTGGTGTGATTCAAATTCTCATTTATAATTAATTGTAATGTGAATAAAGTTTTTATATGATTCTAAGTAAAAGAGGATTTTTGTTTGTTATTTTTATCATTTTGGTGATCTGCTTAGTACCAAATTTTATCCATTCTCAAATTGAGTTTCATTGCTGCTGCAAATTAACTAAAATTAAAAGGATTTTTTAAAAAGCTTTGGTGCATTTTTGTCAGAAATATAACTTGTTTTAAATGATAGCTTGGATACTTTAAGGTTTTTAAAAATTTAATAATTTAACTATTAAAAACAATTCATTATTTTTTCCCCAGGAATTTATATATCCAGTTTGTATGTGGAACAGCTTTGCATTAATAACGAAATTTTATATCCCTGCATTTCATTAAGCCATTACTAAATGTAAACTATAAACAAGATAGAACCTTACACATCCTGAGACAGTGCACAGCCACTGATTACGCCAAATTCCAATTACATGTTTAACCCCCCCATCAATCTCACTTCCTTGTCATAAAAAATATATGATGTAGTTTTAATAAACTTATTTAAATTTGAATAAAATAGAAATTACAAAAGGTCCTTGACTTAATGATCACAACCCTGACAATTGAAAAAAAAGGAAAAAAAGGAACTTAGTTTCGACTAGTTTGTCGTGCACCACTGAATCAAAGGCTTTACAGAATGTCGATGTAAATTGCATCAATTGCTTTACCCTGGTCAAGATATGTGGTCCAAATATTTCTACAGTTTAGGAGTTGCAGATTACAGGACAATTTCCCCCCCCGAACCCCAACTGCTTGTTACAAAGCAGGTTGTTTGTCTCTACGTGAAGGGTGATGTATTGGTTTATAATTGATTCCATAACTATAGATGATGCAATACAGTGAGATTGGTCTGTAATTTTCTACTAGACTAGGTTCTCCCTTTTTAAAGATGGGTATAACTGTAGCTAATGACCATAGGTCAGGCAAGGAGTTGATAGATTGTACATAGAGGTTCAGCTAGGGCGGTGGCAAGCTTTTTCAAAAATTAAGGCCCAGATATTTTGTGCCCATTAAGAAATCCGGGTCAATCTATTCATAAACAAAAGACTTCATCTCCAATGAGGGAATTAAAATTTACATTCTCCACCACCCAAATTTTAAGAACAGGACATGACCCTTTAGGACAGTAATGGTGAACCTATAGCATGGGTGCCACTGGTGGCACACGGCGCCATATCTGCCGGCATGCCTGCCGTTGCCCTAGCTTAGCTCCAGCACGCATGTGTGCACTGACCAGCTGATTTGCAGCTCGCACAGAAGCTCTGGGAGGGCAATTTTGGCTTCCAGAGGGCCTCCAGGGGAATGGGGGAGGGCATTTTTACCCTCCCCCAGCTCCAGGGAAGCCTTTGGAGCCTGGGAAGGGTGAAACACGAGCCTATTGGGCCCACCAGAAATTGGTAAACAGGCGGTTTCTGGCCTCCAGAGGGCATCTGAAGGGCGGGAAAAGCTGTTTTTGCTTTCCCCACGCATTGAATTATGGGTATGGGCACTCACACATGTGCGATAGTACGCACCCATGCTTTTTCGGCACCCAAGGGAAAAAAGATTTGCCACCACTGCTTTAGAACATAATAGAAATTACCCCACTACCATTTAACAAAAGATACAGAGCTTGCTACATTGTACAACCTCCTAAGGGCATTTCAGATATTGCAAAACCCCCAGCAGAATTTCAGAAACTACAAAAAATGTTGCACTGGTTAAGCTAATTTGTCAGCTGTCCCAGAACTGCACATTGTGAGTGTTGGTACTGTTCCTCAATGAAAGGACCTCCTTTCTTAAGCAGCCTCCATTTTATTCCCGGCTTGGAACTGGACCTGGATTTTTCTTCCAACCCTGTTATGTCCTAAATATCATTTCCTATCCACAGAATTTGGGTGGGGAATGTAAATCCTTAATCCTATCAGCTCCAGCCTGGGCAAGTTATGGCTGAAGGTGTTTATGAATAGGATGGCCTAATCCTGTGCTGGGGAGTCTATGGCACACGTGCCAGAGGTGGCATGCAGAATTCTCTGTGGGCACACAGGCCAGCTAGTCTTTACATGTACCAGAGCTGGTGGCCATGTGCATGTCGGACACCTGATTTTTGGATTTCTGGTGCTCTAGTGTGCACATACACTTGCACACACGCATTTCAGTTGGGCATTCGGTGATGGAAAGGTTTCCCATCACTGGCCTAGTCTTTATTTTTTTAAAAACATTTTTTTATTATCATACAGACATTTTGACATATTTATCTCATTTCTCATTTCATTCTTTTACAAAATCCTTATACATATATCCTGTATCATTGCTGCATTTGTTAACACTTTCCTCCATTTCTCCTTTTGGGGAAATATTTTATCCTCCGTCTTTTTAATATTAACAATAAAGAATATTTTAATCTGAGGATGGGGGGATTCCTACAGTTCCATGAACAGACATACTATTAAAAGTGTTTACTAAAAAATCAACGCAAAAGCATGCCTTATTTTCCACAAGGATTAGTAAAGCTACTTTTTATCAATTTTAAAACATAAAAATGAATTAAATTACTACGAAGTGCTTTGCATTGTAATAGTTTAGGCTTTTATTTTAAATCTTTCTTATAAAATCAGTATTTAATTTGCTGTCTGCACATGTAGTTTATAGCTGAAAGCATAATGGGACTTTTCATTATCATTGCACTGGAGGGGAAAAAAGCCACACATGATGGTTAACGTTTTACTCTTGGGTGCTTTATGTTTGAGGGTCAAAGAGTTTAAATCAATATACTGACGTTTTTGGTTGCATAACTAATCAGAAGATAAGGAACACTCATTTAGATTTTTCATCTTTCAGCTTCTCTTCTGATCTAAATTGCTTAGATTGGTTCTTGGACAGTTTTTTATATGCAATTTTTCAGTACTATACTGTACTTTCTGGAAGGTCACATGCAACCCTTGATAATGTTTTTGCCAGATTTTTTTTTATCACAAATGAGAACATTTGTTCTTTCAGTATGACATCAGTTTGCCCATTTTGTAATCATGAAATACGCTTTGAATGCAATATACATAGTTCAAAAAATCAGTGGCTTTCCCGATCCTTATACCTCATCATTTTTAGTGGGTTGAGAATTGCATCACATATACCCTTGTGTAATTGGACCTTAATCTGAAAAAATATATATATTTTTTTACTTCCCAACGTTATGCTGAAACTCCAAGATTCTCTGTGGAAAGGTAACTTGCAATGAGTTAAATTTGTGAAGGATAACCATAGATGTCCAACACTGAATTGAATCACTGGCCCTACTATCGTCCCTATTGTTTTACTCCAATGTTTCAGATAAAGATATCTTTATATTTTGGATAAGGACCCATAACAAACATATACCATTTCTCCCAAAATAAAACATCCCCTGATAATAAGCCTAATCGGGCTTTTGAGTACATGGCAATAAGGTCAAGAGCTTATTTCAGGATTCTAAAAAACAAGACAGAGTCTTATTTTCAGGGAAACAGGTAGAACAAATTGGGCATCTGGGCAAATTGGGCAGTATGCTGGATGTATTTTATTCTATCTACAGTATCTCTCCCTCTCTCCATCCATCCATCCATGTACAACATAATAGGTATGATATAAACATAAACAAAAGCAAAGTAGGTATAGGTAAATCTGAACAATCGGACAGGGATGGTAGGCACAATGGTGCGCTTATGCATGTCCCTTACAGACCTCTTAGGAGAGATCAACTGTAGGCAGTCTAAGATTAAAGTTTTGGGGCTTTGGGGAAGAAACTGCAGAGAAACCACAGAGTCGGGTAGTGACGTCCTATTTTCGGCAGTCAAGTTTGGAGCAATTGACAGTGTGAAGTGTGAACCTAATTGTGTACAGCACGCGTTGTTGAGGTTTGAAGGAACAATATTTTATTTGTATTTATTTGTTTTGTCAAGTACGTATTGGTGGCATACAAAGATATAATAATATTTATATACATGATGATAATTTAAAAAAAAGAAACATTAGGACAGGGGATGGAAGGCACCCTGGTGCCCTTATGCACGTCCCTTATTGACCCCTTAGGAATTAGGGAGAGGTCAACAGTAAAGTTTAAAGTCTACCCTTAGTAAATCGTTTAAATAAATAAATAGTAAATAGTTTAAACAAATAAATGTATTTAAATAAAGAATATTTAAATATTTAAATAAATACGTTTAAATAAATAGGTAGTTTAAGGGTAAAGTGTGAATAGTCTAAGCGGGTAAAGTTTTGGGGATTAGGTGATGGGTTAAAGTTTGGGGGATTAGTTGATGAATTAAAATTTGGGGCATTAGGTGGACTGATTCAGAGTATAATAATGCTAAGAAAAGGCACCGAATGCGTCCCATCAGGTTGGTATCCGACTTCTTGACAGGCATTCCCAACCCAATGCGCTCAACTGAAATGAAAAGGCGGCTGGCAGAAAACGGGGACGCTTCCCTCCCTCCCGTTCGATTACTCCGAGGGCATCCCCGCCTTTGCCGTCTGTAAAAACGTCCCCTTTCTTAGTCGTGCCATAGGATCGTGCTAATCAGACCTCCCCGCTGAAGCCAGCGAGATCCCAGCAAGATCCAACAACTCCAGCTTCGGCACGCGACGCTGCCGGAGGGGAGGGGAGGAGAGGCCCGCTGACTCGGCAAGCTCGGTCGCCTCTCTTTGGCTCGGCGGCTCGGATGTTGCAACCTCTCGCCTTGGCTTTGCCCCGAAAGGACTGGACAATCACGCCGCCTGCTCGTGGGCGCCGGTCAATCACTGGCCCGGCTGCAAAGCTCCCGACCAATCGGGTCGCTTGCCATTGCTATACCCTCTGCGAAAGGAACCAATAGAAAAGCAGGAACGCTCCCGTTTAGGGAGCTTCTGAGTTCCAGAGAGCTCAAGAAGACAGAGAGGCGCGAGTCGAGGCAAGCAAAGAGGAGCTCCGCTGCTGACAACCATGGACGCTAAGAAACACGTAGCCAATTTCGGCGCCGGACCGGCGAAACTCCCGCGACCGGTAGGTACTCCCGCTTGTAAAACGAAGCGGGAGGGATGCTCCGCGCTGTTTAATGGGGGAAGATTGTCCCGAGGTTTGTGGTGCCGCTATGCCTATGGAGAGTAAGCGCTGCAACCGAGTATACCTTGGTTTAAATAGGGATAACTTATATCTATTATATCTATATATTTTATATATATATCTGTATCTACATATACTACCAATACGTATGTATGCGTTATATATATTGGGGGGTGGGGGGTGGCAATAACCATCACGATCACTGGAACTTTTAAAATTTATTTAAAACTACTAAAAAATTACTGAGCTTTCATCAATCCCTATTGACTTTATCAGAGTATTAAAATCCCCATTTTTAGGACAATTTATATGTGTGTGTGTGTGTGTATACACACACATATACATACATATATACTATCTATCTATCTATCTATCTATCTATCTATCTATCTATCTATCCATCTTGCTCAAAAAAATAAAGGGAACACTCCAACATATCCTAGATCTGAATGAATGAAATATTCTCATTGAATACTTTGTTCTGTACAAAGTTGAATGTGCTGACAACAAAATGAAATTGATTGTCAATCAGTGTTGCTTCCTAAATGGACAGAAGTTTGATTTACTTGGAGTTATATTATGTTGTTTAAGTGTTCCCCTTATTTTTTTGAGCAATATATATATGGCAAGACCTTCATATATGTTATTCGCCTTAGCACACAGGACAAAAGCACCAGCCTGAAAATGACGAGTGGGACCTCGTCGAAACGTCGCCAGAAATCTCTGAAACTTTTGGAAACTTTGTGGGACTGTGCTTGGCAAGATGATGAGGAAGATATTTCTATCCTCTGCATCGGGCCAATTTATTTTCATTTTTAAACGAATACTTCAGATGCAAAAAAAAAGTTAGGAAACGGTGCCCCTGTTGACACGGTTGTCCTGGAAACTCTGTGTTGGGGATCTCAGTTGCACTCTTCAAGCATGCTGATTTTATTCAAGTAATTAAGTTTCCTTCTATGCTTAGCACAGTATTGACTTTATCCTTTAAAATCCTAGCTTAAAGTAACTTGGCCTTTTGATGTTTTACCTTTCTAAATCCGATGCAGTGCAAAAGATTGATTTTTTTTCCTTTAAAAAAGCCCAAATGCAGAACATTAACATTTGCAGACCAGTTGTGGCTAAATGGGAAAATAATATATTTTTTCTGTCAAAGGTATATTAGCAGAGTAGCTGCCCACGTGGTAGGATTACAGGATATTTTGTCTTTGCATTTCCCCCCCTCTTTAATTCCTACTATGATCCAAACACATCTCAAACTTGTTAGGCATTTTCATTTCATTTCATTTCAGTCCTGCTATGGATAACAAGTTGTATTTCTGGCATAGCAGCAAAAGCATATTGCTAATTGGTGCACCTCATGACTTTAAGAAGGGTGCATGTTTAAGTTTTGGTTGTGCCGTAGAGCACAAATTCTGACATGTGTAAAACGGTTCTCCTATTTTCCATTTGGGAAAACTGAAGTGTGTAATTCTTAACCATTGTGTTTGTGCATTCAAGAGAGGAAAGTATTTGAAAAGTTCATTGTCTTCTCTTGCTGAATAAATCCTTTGTGAATGTGAAGGACAGACATGCAGCAGAGTTTAACTTCAGGCAGCTTTCTGCTAATTGAATTATTTTCCACGTATGTAACTCACTTTATTCCAAAAAGTTGCATCAGCAAATGTCTTGATCCAATCACATTTAGAGGGTGTGGCTCTTTATATCTGGTTTTTCAGCCTTCCAGCAGAACTGCAAGTCTAAACAGTTTCAAAAATAACCATGTTTCTTACTGAGGCCTGGAAAAAAGTGGCATTGCTACTATTTGGGCTAGTTAACATTTTATCAGGGACATATCCCCCTCCCTTTTAAAAGAAATAATTTTCTATGTGAAGCAGCTTGTAAGGAGTGTCTGTGGAGATTCTCAGTCATCCAGGTCATGGTTGTCCTGAAGTCCTTTTCTTTGCTGGACTTTCTTGGTTTTTTTCCCTTGATGTTTCATTTCTCATCCACAAAGCTTTTTCAGTTCTGAATGAATGGTGGGGAATGGAAAGATTTGTATTCTTTGCAGTCAACTGCAAAGCACTCTTAGAGTTGTTACGACCACTAGGGAGTTTATTTGTACCTCAGGGTAGCCTGAATCATCTTTTAAAGACATCAAATTTCACATTCTGGACAGAGAGGACCACTGGTTTGAAAGAGATCAAAGAGCCACCAATGTTAAAATTGATAACCCCTCTCTTAACAGAGGAGAAGGGATACAATACCATCTATCACTTGCCTACAACATAATTCTATCAGCATTCCCAAGAAGGTTCCACACCCATTTGTAACTCTGATTCAGGTAACTTTGAGGGTACAGGTAAAACCCCAAGTGGCCTCAACAACAGTGAGCAGAATGCTGACGATGCAAGGAATCTAAATCCTTCCATTTTTCCATCATTCAGTCAGAACTGAAGAAGCTTAGCAAGACCTTTTCAAGGGAAAAAACCCCAAGAAAGTCCAATTGCCTTTTGAAAAGCACCTTTGGGATAGCTAGTAAGGATGACTGTATCAGAGACTTGTTTCAGAAATTGAGTAGGACTAGCTGATCTTTTTATCAGTTTTGATGTTTAGTAAGATTTACATCTGAAGGCACTGGTGTAATCAGCTGTATAAAGCATCTTTATTTCTCAATTACCAGTAGGTTTGGATGGATGGATGGATGAATAGATAGATAGATTGATTGATAGATAGATGGATGGATGGATGGATGGATGATAGAAGATAGATAGGTAGATGGTAGATAGATAGATAGATAGATAGATAGATAGATAGATAGATAGATAGATAGAAGACAATTTTCTAAAAAATGGCAGCCTAAATTGTTAATTTAATAGGCTAACTCAATAGATAATATCTTCAGGGAGCCCAAATCTATAGATGATGATCCTATTATCAGAGCCAGCAAATCACAGTAACTCAAAAGAATGTCAAAAACTTTGAAGATCTAGAAAACCTTTTACAGTTTAATGAAACAAAGCAGAGAATGATTCTTTTTTATGTTCTGAAAGAGAAGGGTGAATGATAAAAGTTGTTTTATGAATAACTTATCCAAGATAAAAGTGGTGTAAATGAGGATTTTAATGTTGAATTTGCTGTGATCCGCTAAACTTTAGAACACATGGGTCTGCTAGATACTCATGGGATTTTTGTTCACATTTGAACTCTTGAGCATGTCAATTGCAATTGTGGGCTTGTCAATTGCAGAATAATTATTACATAAATCCTCATCAGTTATAAAACACTGGTTTATACAAATTCCTGGCCACCTCTCTCTTGTTTTATTTATTGTCCAATTATTTATTTATTATGGTATTTACCATATAGAATTTACCTTTCTTTCTGTTGGACATAGGTAGCTCACAATAGTAAATGAAATGTTAATTATAAACAAAACAGCATCAGTACAAGTAAAATCCAAATATAAAAACTGTTAGGGAGGAAGTGTGGGGGAAAAGATGTGTTTTTATCAGTTTCCTTAGTGCTAGGAGATTGAGGGACAAGCCCATCTGCTTTCTTTCTTAAAAAACATTTTTTTCTGGCAGTAGAGATACTTCAAAAATAATTGCTGAGTTGCAGCTGCTTATTTCTTGGTACTTTTCAGAAAATGTATTACCAAAATAATGTTTATTTCTAGATATAATCTTGGAAATAAAGATGGTGAAAGCTGATGCTTTTTCTTGCAGGATGCCAATTTCCTTTTAGTATCATTTTTTTAAAAAAAATAAATAAAATGTTAGCTGGGAATGGAAACCTGGCAAAGTCCTCCAGGAGGTATACTGTATGTAGCTCACTGGCATTTCTTGGCATCTTGTTGGGAATTCCAGCTTTCAAAACAGATTTTACATTTAAATAGTTACAGATGGTCTACGATTCAATTGGGTAATAAGTCCCGGTGTTACTTGTAAAATCTAAATGACATTTTTGCCGTTGGTGAGTCTTTCAGGCAAATGTTTCCTGAAATGACTCTCATTTAAAATAATAAAAAATTAAATAATCTAGAACAGCTGAGACTCTAAATAGATATTGGAATGTGAAAAGAAGACAAAGCAATCCAATTTGAAGAAGAAGAAGAGGTGGATTGTGTAGGTAATCCTAGGAAGAGACTTATAACCCATTTGATTTCAGTTGATTAAATGCAACATGCAGGCCAATGCATCCTTCAAATTATTTTTCCTCTTAGAATCCATACTATTGTAGTTATACAATGGTAGGCTTGCCATGGTAGACTATAAAACCTCAGTACTGTAGTTGGCAACAAAGATCAAGAGTTTTTGCTATTCTCATTGCCCTCTAGTGGTCCTCTGTATTTTTGCAGATAAAATAAGCCTAGAAGGTTACTCAGTATTACAAAGCACATACTTCACAACAGGGAAGCTCTTGGGACCAAATTTTGGCAGTTAATAGAAACATTCAGAACTGTTACCATTCAAATCAGGCAATACGTGGCTAGGATCTTGCTAGAATTATACTACTTACTCTTGGATAAATGTTAAAGCATACATGTAAAGATGCAAACAATAATGAATAATAATGCTAATAATAAATGAACTTTCTTTCTATAGAACATATGATTTGCCTATGACCGTGATGACGAATCTATGGCAAGTGTGCCACAGGGGGGCACAATGAGCCATATCGGAGGGCACGCGAGGTGTTGCCCTGTGTCAAATCCAGCGTGCATACGTGCGCTGGCCATCAGATTTTCAGCCTTGGGAAAGACCATTTTGCTTCCCTGAAGCCCGGGAGGCAAAAAAAAAATCACCCAATGGACAAACCGGAAGTTTGGAAAAATGCACTTCTGGTTTGTCCATTGGGTGATTTTTTTTCACCTCTGGGCAGAGGTGGGTTCCTACTGATGCAGTCCAAAGAGGCGCACCGCTAGGAACTCATTGCTGATGCAATTTTCGGTGATTCCCCCCTCCCCGCATCTCCATGTCAGTAGAAGCCCTCCTGCCCACCCTGGTCTAAATTTTGACCTTTATTCTTGCTCTGAAGCACAGCTGAGAAGCTCCTTCTCAGGAGATGCCGGAAAAATAATAATTGAAAATTGCATCATCAGTGGGCTCCTACCAGTGGGGCTCTCTGGACCACATCGGTAGGAACCTACTACTGCCTCCGGGGCCTCAGAAAGGCTTGTGCGCATGCCTTTCTGAAGCCCTGGAGGGTCAGCGTGGGGTGTGTCTGTATGCATGGGGGAGAGGGAAGGGGGGTGGACATGTGAACACATGCTAGCACCCCCACACACCCGCTTTTGGCACTCGAACCAAAAAGGTTTCGCCGTCACTGGCCTATGACATGAGCATAATTATATGAAACATCTTTTGCAGGTATTATTGGAAGCCCAGAAAGAATTGGTGGATTACAAAGGCCTTGGTATTAGCGTCCTTGGTAAGGAACTCATCTTTATTTGGGGTGTTACCAAAAATGCTGATAAAACCTATCAGGAAAGACTTAATGAACTCAATCTGTATAGTCTGGAGGACAGAAGGGAAAGCGGGGACATGATTGAAACTTTTAGTAAGGTTAAAGGGTTAAATAAGGTTCAGGAGAGAAGTATTTTTAATAGGAAAGTGAACACAAGAATAAGGGGGCACAATCTGAGGTTAGTTGGGGGAAAGATTAGAAGCAACATGAGAAAATATTATTTTACTGAAAGAGTAGTAGATCCTTGGAACAAACGTCCAGCAGATGTGGTTAGTAAATCCACAGTAACTGAATTTAAACATGCCTGGGATAAACATATATCCATCCTAGGATAAAATACAAGAAAAAGAACATAAGAAGAGCCATGCTGAATCAGGCCAAAGCCCAGCGAGTCCAGCATCTGTGTCACACAGTGGCCCACCAATTGTACATGGGGATCTTGAGCAGAAAGAGAAGGCAAAACCCTCCCTTTCCCCTGATCCCCAACAAATGGTACTCAAGGGAATCCTGCCTGCCTCAACCAACATAGAGGCGGCACATGGACATCCGTTTCAATAACCAGAGATAGTAGTATAAGGGCAGACTAGATGGACCATGAGGTCTTTTTCTGCCGTCAATCTTCTATGTTTCTATGCAAATGTAGGGAAACAACTTCCACAAAGAACCAGGGGCTCAACCTATTTTCCAAAGCATGAGAAGACAAGATAAGAGACAATGAATGGAAACTAAACCAGGAGAGAAGCAACCTAGAATTAAGGAAAAGTATCTTAACATTGAGACCAATTAACAAGTGGAACATTGGGCCTTCAGAAATTGTGGGTGTTCCATAGGTGGGGGTTGCCACTCCTGCCACTACCAGTGCACTGTACGCATCTCCGGTGCAGGTGTGCGTCCAAGCGAAATTTTGCTTCTGTACATGTGCAGGAAGCAAAATCTTGCTCAGATGCACATGCGCACACATGCCGGAGACACCGAGCTGTAGGTGCAGCTCAATTTTCACTACCAGTACGATGGTGTCAACCCGTTACTGGTGCTCCATCACTGGAGGCTACTTGCCTGGAATGATATTGGGTCTCCTGCTTGTGTAGGGGGGTAGACTAGAAGACCTCCCAGGTCCCTTCCAACTCTGTTATTCTGCAAGCACAAGATCAACATTCCATTGATCCAAAAAAGGTGACCTTGTGCTTGTGTGGGAAACTGCTAGGACAAAAAAAAGAGGTCATTAGAAATTTGTCTTCGTCCTGTTGCAGCTTTCCCGTACTAGTATGTAATGTCAACCCTTGTTACTGTTCCCCATTTAAGTTCTCTAAAGCAGTGTTTCCCAACCTTGGCCACTTGAAGATATTTGGACTGGGAATTCTGGGAGTTGAAGTCCAGATACCTTCAAGTGGCCAAGGTTGGGAAGCACTGCTCTAAAGAAATGAGCTGAGGTTCCAAATGCTTCAGATCTTTCTTTTGAACCAAGAAAATTTATTGTATTCCACTATAATATTTTTATTCTTTATCATTTCAATGGACATGGGAATGTCTGTGCATTCTTGTGTCTGAAAGCCATTTCAATGGCGGGAACAGATCTATGCACCTAATTTTTATGGCCTGAGTTCTTTTGCCTCTATTGAGTATGTGAAACATGAGATGTAAGTAGAATGTGCTCACTGGTGCATGTGATAGATAATTCCTCATTTGGGCCTAAGCTCCATTTATCCATGACACCCTTGTGGAGTTTAGCAAATTAATTTGTCTGCTCTGTTTACTGTTTCTTAGGTGCTTTTTAAGCTGCCTGAAGAAAGCCAAGTTAAAATGCAATCAGTTGAAAAGCTACGGTATGTTTGGTTTCATAACATGATGTCTTTGATTTCCTTTCTCTAGAAATGAGTCACAGAACATCTGATTTTTCAAAAATTATCAAAGCTGCTGAAAACTGCTTACGTGAACTCCTGTGAGTTAACCTGTTTATTTTCACCATTAAAAGCTTGACTTCTGAAAATACTGTAGCTGCAATATATGGTTTCCCTTTGGATGTGTAGTATATTTATGATGTTTCAATGAAACATTTATCTGTGTATGACTTATTGCTGCAGAGATAAAATGAGACACTATGATTTGTTTTTGGCATGGATCGTTATACATTTTTTCAGGAAGTTTCTTTTATAATTTTTATTACGATAGCTTGTAACAGCCACGTGTTATATCTAATGTCTATAATTGTACTTAATATTAATGGTTGGATCGCAACACAACTCTTTGCATTTAGCCATTGTTAAAATCAGGCTGACATTTTTTCACACTGATCTGAACAGAATTTAAATTTAACTAATTAGATCCAATGCAATCTTTTAAACAAATATATTAAGTATTGGGAAGAGGGTAATTTAAAGTAGAGAATTGGAGAATGGGTTTTAAAATTCTTTTTCATAAAATATGTAGCTGTCAATTGTCCTGAGAATTGTTGTAATGTAATGTAATAGAAAGGCAGATCCTCTTTGTTATGTGACACTCTTCTGCCAATCAGTACGACTAGTCTCTTTTTTATTAAAGTGCATTGTTAAATGCTTACCAGGGGCTGAAGCACAACATTGCTCTGCAAAAGTTGATGCAACCATTGGATAAAGTTTAGTAAGCAACTTTGCACAGGAAAATTTGTTGGGAAACAATTCAAGAGTTTCACGCTGTTTGTTTTTTTGAACTGCTTTATAACATGATTGGGAGTATCTTCACTTTCCATTATGTCTCTTTCTGCCATATGGAGCTCCTGAGTGCTAATAAGGGCAGAATGCATTTTTAATAAGGCTCAATCTGTGGTATATACTGTACTGGGTTTTGATTCATTCTCAACACAGTTGCTGCCAATATTTGAGCGTGCCAGTCAGAATATATTCCAGAGATTGAATTGCTTGTACTTTAATTTCAATAGTTGCCTTGAAGTTTTAGCAGGATCCCTCTACATTGTTTCAGTCCATCCAACAAGTGCTGCTTTTGCCAGTTTTTGTCTTTTGTTGAGACCAGATCAGGTCAAGAACATGTCTACGTGTGGCATCTACTTGGGAGCTGGCATAATTTCAACATTGTCACCTTGTCTATTCCAAACTAGAATGGCATGTTATACAGTGTTCCCTCAATTTTCGCAGGGGATGCATTCCGAGACCGCCCGCGAAAGTCGAATTTCCGCGAAGTAGAGATGCGGAAGTAAATACACTATTTTTGGCTATGAACAGTATCACAAGCCTTCCCTTAACACTTTGAACCCCTAAATTACAATTTCCCATTCCCTTAGCAACCATTTAGATTATTACTCACCATGTTTATTTATTAAAATTTATTTTAAAAAAATGTTTTTTAAAGGCAGACGAAAGTTTGGCAATGACATATGACGTCATCGGGCGGGAAAAACCATGGTATAGGGGAAAAACACCACGAAGTATTTTTTAATTAATATTTTTGAAAAAATGTGGTATAGACGTTTTGCAAAGTTCGAACCCGCGAAAATCAAGGGAACACTGTATATCTAGACTGGAGCAATTGATAAAATTAGTTCTGATTTCTTGGAGACCTCTCTTTTAGAGAACTACCCCAGTAAGGCATCTTCTGATAATAAGACCAATCATGGTTTTGAGTGCATGGCAATAAGGCCAAGGGCTTATTTCAGAGTTCCAAAAAAAATATATAAGATAGAGTTTTATTTTTGGGGAAACCCAGTAATTAAATCTTATTAATCCAACACTGAGCCTTTTAAAAAATTCAGTTCTGGCATTTTCAGAAGCTGAAAAATTATGCATTCTGCCAACATAGAAACATAGAAGATTGACGACAGAAAAAGACCTCATGATCCATCTAGTCTGCCCTTATACTATTTTCTGTATTTTATCTTAGGATGGATATATGTTTATCCCAGGCATGTTTAAGTTCAGTTACTGTGGATTTACCAACCACGTCTGTGCAAGTTTGTTCCAAGGATCTACTACTCTTTCAGTAAAATAATATTTTCTCATGTTGCTTTTGATCTTTCCCCCAACTAACTTCAGATTGTGTCCCCTTGTTCTTGTGTTCACTTTCCTATTAAAAACACTTCCCTCCTGAACCTTATTTAACCCTTTGACGTATTTAAATGTTTCAATCATGTCCCCCCTTTTCCTTCTGTCCTCCAGACTATACAGATTGAGTTCATGAAGTTTTTCCTGATACGTTTTATGCTTAAGACCTTCCACCATTCTTGTAGCCCAGTCCAAAAAACAAACAGTGTGAAACTCTTGAATTTTTCCCCAAGAAATTTTCCTATGCAAAGTTGCTTACTAAACTTTATCCAATGGTTGCATAAAATAAAACAGTATAAAGCTCATAGATTATCAAGATATTTCAATTTTTTAAAAAATGAGCGAATATATGAATTGCACTTTACAAAATCATATCACTTTGGCAGAAGAAGATTATGCATTGAGATACCATTTGGAGTGATTATTTCTAAATAAACATTAATATATTGTAATATGATATATTGTACTTGTAATATAATGTATTGCAAAGTTTTCTCTACTTGCATGCCGTCTTCTGTTTTTACCAGGCATAATGAATGAATTATTGCTCCCTCCGCCCCAAACCCTTTCTTCTGTTTTGCACAGCAATATACCAGAGAATTACAAAGTGATATTTCTCCAAGGTGGTGGATCTGGCCAGTTCAGTGGCGTTCCGCTTAATCTCATTGGGCTTAAAGAAGCCAGGTGTGCTGATTACGTGGTTACGGGAGGTTGGTCAGCCAAAGCAGCAAAGGAGGCAGAGAAATACGCAAAAGTGAACCTTGTGCATCCTAAGCTTTCAAGTTACACAAGTAAGTTAACTTACTTGCATGAGAATGCATACCAGGTTATTATTTTCTTTCTATTGTTAGATAGTCTTCGCAGTATAGCAGTGTGTACATATGCAATTTTTCCATGCCTTTGTCTCTCTGTATTTATTCTTCTCTACTACAGTTCCTTTCAACTGGTACAAAAGGATGCTATGATTGATGGCATTAAAAGTCACTGAGAGTTCGAGGAAGGCTAGGTTAGCTGCAATATCCCTTTTTAAAAAAAATAATTTTATTGATTATAAAGAAGAAAACAAACAAACAAACATAACACATAAGACATGACAAAACATTTAAATGAGCATTTCCAAAATGTGAACTAGGTGGTAAACATGACAAAATAAAAACTTAATGCTATGATTATAAAGAGTGATTTTCATGGATATATGGAATTGATATATATTAATTTATCACTAAGTAGGGATAACATATATAAGTTGAGGTTAACATAATTTACATTTTCATTCTTGTTTTGCATATATTTGGAACTTATATAGTCAAATTTAAACTCTATAGAATTGTAATGATACCATCCAAAGATCTTTACTATTGATTTGTCAACTATATTGTTGACCGCTAAGTTGCAACTTTAAAGATTTAGTTCAGATTTTTTTTTAGCTGTTTTAATTTATAATGTTCCTAAAAGTTTTTGGATAGCCATCTATCGATAGGTATGCAGTTTCTGTAGGGAAAAGATAGTGGGAAGGATAGTATACATGTGTGTGTCTCTTTAATCTTCTTGCAAAAGAAGATTAAGATATCTTTAGTGTATATATAGCAGGCAATACATGGAATGGAGATCTTCACTGCAGATCAAGCAACCTTGACTATTTGTTTGGAGAACTAAGAACAGAAAAGAAAGATCTCCACTGCAGATACTATTCCATTGTACATGGAAAGGGAGGACTACTTTGCTGCGTCCTTTAAGTACCTAGAGAACTGATTCCTCCCCCGTCCCGTGTCCTTCTTGGTTATGGCTTAGACCTCCTCTTCATTAAGTGGCTTTCAGTATCTTCTTTTGCTATATTCTCAGATATCGAAAGTATCCTGGAACTCTTTGAAGAGACAATAGTGGTTTCCTCATTCTTTTCAGGCATTTGCATTCATTGTTTGCAGATCCTTTGATGTGCTTATGTTTGACTGTTGGTTACTTGGTAAACTCGATAAAATCAGATCTACTTTGGGAAAATAATGATCTGCCAGGCAAGCATGGTAACTGGTTGAAGCCCAAAAACTAATGTACAAGAGGAAGGGAATACCCTACTTTTTGGAGTATAAGTCACACTCCCCCCCTAAAAAAAGTGGGTGAAAATTGCAATGTGTTTTATACACCGAATGTTGCTGAAGCCCATTTTTGGCCTTTGCGCGATGCGTTTTTGGCCTCCGCGTGCCCAATTTTAGACTTGTTCCAAGCTGCAGGGAATTGCCACAGCACATTACAACCTCCACACGTCATGTTTCTGGACTCCACATGTCACGTTTTTGGCCTTTGCATGCCCCATTTTTGGCCTCTGTGCATTGTGATCGCTGCAGTCTGGAATGGATTTAAAATGGAGCATGCAAAGGCCTAAACCACGACACGACACGTGGTATTCCGGGAGGCTGAGCCAACCACCAATCAGCTGATCATGCTAAATCAGACTGCAAGAAGGTGCTGCAGTTTACCAGGCTGTTTGATGTTTGCTGCAAGGATTATTATTATTATTATTATTATTTATTAGATTTGTATGCCGCCCCTCTCCGAAGACTCGGGGTGGCTCACAACAGTAATAAAAACAATATAGTAGTGGAACAAATCTAATATTAAAAAACATATAAAACCCTATCATTATTTAAAAAACCAAACCGCACATTCATACCAAACATAAAACAAAGTATAAAAAAGCCTGGGGGAAAGGTGTCTCAACTCCCCCATGCCTGGCGGTATAAGTCTGCGGAGAGGGGCGGCATACAAATCTAAATAATAAATAAAAATAAATAAATAAATAAATAAGTGAGTCTTGAGTAGTTTACGAAAGACAAGGACGGTGGGGGCAGTTCTAATCTCTGGGGGGAGTTGGTTCCAGAGGGACGGGGCCGCCACAGAGAAGGCTCTTCCCCTGGGGCCCACCAAACGACATTGTTTAGTCGACGGGACCCGGAGAAGGCCAACTCTGTGGGACCTTATCGGTCGCTGGGATTCGTGCGGTAGCAGGCAGTTCCGGAGGTACTCTGGTCCAATGCCATGTAGGGCTTTAAAGGTCATGACCAACACTAGCCAGATGAATACCAATAGCTGTTGGTAGGCAGGCAGAATTTCTTATTCTTGTTTTCTTCCGTCCAAAATAATGTGCGTCTTATACCGCTGAGCATCTTATACTCCAAAAAGTATGGTAATTCTGTAGATGAGTACAAAAAAAATTATTAAGAATCCAGATCTTATTGGCTTCTTTTCTGAATCTCCTTGGTTTTCCATAATTATTTGGAATTTTCCTGCAGGAACTCAAGATCTACTCTCCTAAACATTACTAGCTTGGGCATGGATGCTGCAAATTTCTTTAACTTGAATACACTTTGGCCATAATTAATATGGACTTCACCCTTTTACATTTCTTTAAAAAGGCCTATGACCAGTGTGTTATCTTGTGTACAAAATTACCTTTAAAATAAAGGTCACATTATATCAAGACTGATAAGTACAAGGGTAGGTAACTTAGTTTCTGCCAACTAATTCGTGCTACAATTCCTTTGTCTTGTAACTGTATTGACTGTGGCTGATAGAAATTTATAATATCTGGAAGGTCTTCCGTTTCCTGTCGCAGAGGTAGTGTAAACATACGCACCATCATCTTTCTATTCTAAAAGATGGATTGCATTACTCTGGATTCACTGCAGTTGGTTTTAAAGTTGGTTTCTCTAGGGCAGTGGTTCTCAACCGTTTCACAGGGATCGTCTAAGACCATGGGAAAAGACAAATTTCCCATGGTGTTAGGAACTAAAGCTTCTATTCTGGCACCTTGGAACATATTTTTACAATCTGACCAATCAGGCGTTTACACTGAAGGATGTCCCTCTGACCTTCCTGCCAATCAGCTTAAAGCTCTGGGAGAATTGGTGCTAGACTTATGATTGGGGGTCACCACAACATGAAGAACTATATTAAGGGGTCGCGGCATTAGAAAGTTTGAGAACCACTGCTCTAGGGACCGCAAATATTAGGTGTTGAATGTTTGCTTCTGCCTCTTGCTTCTGATGCAAACCAGCAACCTTTGCTCATTCCCTGACTGAAATGGCAGGTTCCTGATCATAAGGAATTCGTGGATTTCAAAGTAAATAGTGAACAATTTTGGTATATGTGTGTGTATGAAAATGGTAGAGAAAGTGAAAAGTCATAATTCTCACATCTTATCATTATTTATAAAGATTCTGCTGATATTCAGGAGCTTTAATAGTCTAAGTTTGGAGAAGCAATTGAGGATTAATTAACTTGCTTCAAAAACAATTTAGAAGAATTTTTTAGCAGACCATTTCTATGTGGTTCATTAAAGCAGCCCACCTTTTTTTTAGGCTACTGTGTGAGCTTTAAAAAATTGTGACTTCTTTAAAAAATTGACTCATTCCAGTTACCGCAAGTCTTGCAGTAGCTGCAATCATTTTTTAGAATCATGCGGAGGCTTTTTAAAAAAAGGCTACTTTAATGAGTAACAGAGATGCTCTACCCACCTAAGGTTTGAAAAATGTCTTCTGAATGATTTTCTAACATTCAAACTAGAGTGAAATACCAGGCAAATTACACACATGGAGCTTTTGTATTTCAAAAAAGCATTTTCTTTTAAATGCCCAAATTGAAACTGAAAGTTATTTTGATTACTAGTCAATTACTTTCTTTCCATATCAAGTGGAGATTTTCCACTCCCAGTTTATCAGACTCTGCTTTCTCCAGATAGTTGCACAAGGTTGTAGAGGCTTAATGTATTTTTTTTTTTAATATCTCCTTTGCTGAAGTAAGAGATTAAATTTGCTGGCAGTGCATTTGACCTTTGGCAGTCATTCCTGGCATATCAATACAAGCAACAGGCTGAAATTAAAAAAAAAAACACCATTGTTTTCCATCATTTTATCTTTTTCAGAAATCCCTGACCCAAGCACCTGGAATCTTAATCCCGAGTCCTCTTATATCTATTATTGTGCTAATGAGACTGTTCATGGTGTGGAGTTTGACTTTGTACCTGATGTTGGAAAAGCAGTTTTAGTTTGTGATATGTCATCAAACTTCCTCTCCAGACCAGTGGATGTTTCAAAGGTAACTTTCCAAAAGGCATTTTGCAATATGTAATGATCTCAAATTTAAGGTCACCAGGGCTAGTACCTCTGCTCCTCTTACTGAGGGCTGATCACGTTCAATTTACCAGCTTGGATGTGTTCCATGCATGAATGAAGTAGTAAGAACTGTACAAAATGTTTTACAAATGCACTCATGAATATAATGTAGCTTTCTTTTTATTTTCTCCCCCAATGATAAGTTTGGTGTCATTTTTGCTGGTGCCCAAAAAAATATTGGTTGTGCTGGAGTCACAGTGGTAATAGTGCGTGAGGATTTACTCGGATATGCTCTGAAAGAGTGCCCCATTGTGCTGGACTACAAAGTGCAAGTAGAAAACTCTTCGTTATACAACACACCTCCATGCTACAGGTATTTTTGCTAAAGTTAACTTCATTCTACTAATAACTTAGAAGTTTCTTACTAATTACTGACTTAGAAACATAGAAGATTGACGGCAGAAAAAGACCTCATGGGCCATCTAGTCTGCCCTTATACTATTTCCTGTATTTTATCTTAGGATGGATATACAGTGGTACTTCTACTTACGAACTTAATTCGTTCCGTGACCAGGTTCTTAAGTAGAAAAGTTTGTAAGAAGAAGCAATTTTTCCCATAGGAATCAATGTAAAAGCAAATAATGTGTGCGATTTGGGAAACCACAGGGAGGGTGGAGGCCCTATTTCCTTCCAGGAGATTCCTAGTGAGGCCCCACGGAGGCTTCTCCCTGCCTTTTCTGGCTCTATTTCCTCCCAGGAGATTCCCAGGAGAACCCCATGGAGGCTTCTCCCTTCCTTTTCCGGTTACAGTTTCGGAGGCTCGGGTTTGCAAGTGGAAAATGGTTCTTGAGAAGAGGCAAAAAAATCTTGAACATCTGGTTCTTATCTAGAAAAGTTTGTAAGTAGAGGTGTTTGTAGGTAGAGGTACCACTGTATATTTATCCCAGGCATGTTTAAATTCAGTTACTGTGGATTTGCCAACCACGTCTGCTGGAAGTTTGTTCCAAGCATCTATTACTCTTTCAGTAAAATAATATTTTCTCACAATTCTTCTGATCCTTCCCCCAACTAACTTAATATTGTGCCCCCTTGTTCTTGTGTTCACTTTCCTATTAAAAACACTCCCCTTCTGAACTTTATTTAACCCTTTCTTTTTGATCATTAGTAGAAAGGAGGCTCAAGAGAAGTTAGAGAATGTGTGTAATATTAACTTCTGAGTTGGTAGACAAGTTGTAGGCAAGACAATATTGAACTAGTTGTTATATCTGCTCTTTCTCATGTTCTGATTATATGAGGACAATTAATATCTGAATAGGAATGCAATGATTGCAGATATAATCCTAAATGAAGCTTATTTGTGGTTGTTCCCTATTGACTATTTCCCAAGAATAGATTGAAAGAGACCAAGAGGTATGTGGAAGCACCCCAGGCATTTGTTTGATTGGGTGTCTCCTTCTACACCATACTCTTTTATATAAAAGTTACCTGAAAACACCTGGTTCAAATAGTTCACTGAGTGAACTTTGAGCCAGTCACTTTCTATGTTGCAGAATTAGCTGTGGTGACATAAAGCAGGTGGCGGTACTATATATCCCAAAGTGAGCTCCTGAATGAAATGTTGAGATATGAATCCACCAAGCAAACAAATATGACAGTGGCTGTCTATTCCATTAACTCTGGATCCAATGGCATTATAAAGAGAGCTTCGCTTTAATTAAACCAAAGATCAAGTAACTTAATAACCTCAAAAGAATTGGACTACAATCTTTCTGAGTCTTAGTATACAGTAGCTCTAGACTTTATGGTGCCAGATTGCTATTTCTCATCTAGATTTATCAAGGAACGCTTGTATTGTCCTTATCTCAGTGGTTCTCAACCTTTCTAATGCCATAACCCCTTAATACAGTTCCTCATGTTGTGGTGACCCCCAACCATAAGTCTAGCGCCAATTCTCTCAACAGAGCTTTAAGCTGATTGGCAGGAAGATCAGGGGGACACTCCCACTGTAAACACCTGATTGGTCAGATTGTAAAAATATGTTCCAGGGTGCCAGAATAAAAGCTTTAGTTCCTAACACCATGGGAAATTTGTCTTTTCCCATGGTCTTAGGCGACCCCCGTGAAACGGTAGTTCAACTCCCAAAGGGATCCCGACCCCCAGGTTTGAGAACCAGTGTCCTATCTAGCCCATTTAGTACCAGCACACAAAACCTATTGTGCTAAGCTTACTCTTGGGGAAAACTCTTAAATCTTTTGAAGAACATTTTAGTAAATTTGAGTGCTCCAAAAAATGTTAACTTTAGAACAGTCAGTTCTTTGTGCTACATAATACAGAAGGACAAGACAGCCCTCTCTTTCTTCTAGGGCTGACCAGCTGCAAATTGCTAAGATCAACGGGCTCGGTGCTTTAGTCACAGATTAATAGTACTAGCATATTTGCAGAATATACCATGTTCTAGTATAATAATTATTAACCTGTAAATTGGCTGGGTATGTGCATTCTGAGTTTTATTTTTAAAATCAAACTCACCATGCTGTGTGTGTTGCTAGAGATTGGCTAAATTTTAAATTCTGCCTACTACTTTTCTTCCTTTTTCGTGACAGCATGGGTTGCCAAGATCCTGAATTAAATGTTCAAGAATTGGCAGACTGATGCGCTGAATTAAATTCCTGCAGTGTGGATCATTTTAACTTCCTGTCAATAGCAGACTTGCCTTCCTGACATTAATCTTCTGGGTAGATTTTAATAACCTTTTTCCCCCCCCAGAAGAAATCTCATTTCCTAGCTACAAGGATTTGCCTGATATTTAAATCTATGACTAAACCTGCTTTAGGGACAGCACTGAAACTGGCAGCGTGGCTTTAAAGTGGGTCATTCTGTTATACTTATGCCCTCCCTCTTCCTTCCTCCTCCTCCCTCCCATCTGCTTAGGGAATAGGAAAGCTTAGTTGAAATTCAGCTCAATGTGGAGAAAGGATTCTGCATTGGCCAACAGGGATAAGCAAATCTGACTTGGCAAGAGTGCACAGGGAGGTAGGGAAAAAAACCCCAAACCCCATGAGCTGAATGCTGTCAGCAATGTTTGTAGATTATATTCTGCCAATAAAAAGCCAAAAGGCCAGCAAAATCTTAGGGGACGGCAATATTTTTCTTCTCATAAGTTTTTACATGGTTTCAGTCATTCAGAGTTTTGGGAGTTGGGCAGTATACAAGTTTAATTAACAATAATGAACTATTATTGCTGGTCACATAATAAACCAAATGTTTAAACGGTAGTTAGCATTTTTATCTACCTGTCAAGTCTGTCTCAAGAATCTGGGATATGCAGATATCATTTGATAGTATAAAAGGTGTCCTTGCAGGATGTAAACTGGGCCAAATAAAGCTGCTGTTTGCAATTGACTGATGGCGCTTTTGTCAATGCTGTTGGTATTTAATTGGTGCTCCAGATGTTTTGGAATTGCATCCAAGGCACCTATTACTGTTGGTACTATCTTTATTTTCTTTTGTCCCAGTTGTTGTCCTTGTAATGTATTTAAAGAAAAAAAATCAAACATTTTTTCACAAAGCCTTTCTTTGGAGCATTCACCTGGAAAGGGCCACATTCTCTAAGACCAGTTTTACAGGGACCAGTGTGCACTCATTCTGCGAAGAATTGTAACTTCTGAAGTTACATATAAGGTTCTAAAGTCTAGGACAGTTGTATACTGGTCACTGAAAGACTGAAGACACTGTTTGCTTTAATACAGTTAAGTGCTGGACAATAGTTTGGTCCCAGGACTGTTGATTTATAATAATACCCTCAAGTTTAGTGAATGTAGTACACTACTTCTCATAGTAGCTAAGAAGCTGGGGTATTTTGGTTAAAAGCCTTCCATGGCTGAATGCAATTAACCTTGACAAAAGGATAATAAATATCTTTCAAAGTGGGTTGAAAGGATTGCTGAGAGATTTTGTGAATAAAGGTACTTGAAATTGTTTGAAACTTTAGTGTAGAATAGTCATACTAGTGATTGTGGTAAATATTCTTTGATTTCAGCCTCTAGGAATTGCATTGTGGTTCAGAAATGCACAAAAGTTTACCTGCAAATGAATTAAAAGTGCTTAGGATGAAAGCTTCTTGTGCTCTTTCAAGTCAAATTCAAATGTCATATTGTGTGAAAATTCTGAGACTGCTAATATCTGAAGGCAATTCCAATCTCTGAATGACCCAAGATTGGAAAATGTGGGCCTAATAGCTTTTGGAGTATTCATTTAAACACTATAGCAAAAGAAAACCTTTTGGAAGTGTTGCAAATGTGCACGCAATTTATTATTATGCAAAACAGGGTCCATAAGAAAGGTTCCCTGCTTCAGCAATTTCTAGCTAAAATCGCATTTTGCTTGCATTTTGTGCTTTCATTTCCATGCAATAACTTTTCTTTGAAAATGGTAGCTGACAAATACATGAAAGCTACTGAATTCTAGTAATTGTTGCTGGCAAGTAGATTTGCAAAAACTACAGTATATGCATGAAAGAAACAGATGGATAATTAGTTCAATGGATAGATGGTGATATTATGTGCATAACGCCAACCATTTTTAGTGAATTCCTTTTCTTTCCTTCGTTTGAACTGAGATTAAATGTTCCACACTTGCAGAAAATTTCTTTTCCTTGCAATTTTGTCAGGAACGTGCAGTTTCCATTGACTTAAAGATCACGTCCAGTTTTCTGTTGCATGTAAAGGTTCTTCTCCAAAAATGAGTTGATCAAAGTGTATTTGAGGAGGGTGTTCAGGAGTTTTCAAAGGTGAATTGAATGTCTGTTAGTTTTAGATGTTCTCAAAATGCAACAGCAACTAAATGGACGAAGATTTTGGTTTTTTGCATAAAAGGGATTAATATTCCACCTAGATGTTTACACCATAATCTCTACAGCTATGACTCTGATGGGAAGTTCTTTTGATATACAGTTAGAGATTTTCTTTTTCCTGCTCTTTCAAATCTCCATAGTCAATTCTATGCTAGATTTTCTAAGCCTAATATTTTATTTTGGAGAAGCAGAATTTGTCGAATGAATAATCGGTGCCTTCTTTTCTTGATTCCAGTATTTACATCATGGGTTTGGTCTTGGAGTGGATAAAAAACAATGGCGGTGTTACAGCCATGGATAAACTCAGCCAAACTAAATCACAAATGATTTATGATATTATCGAAAAATCTAATGGATTCTATGCGTAAGTATTATTACTATAAGGAAAGGGGCTTATAGTAAGGCATGCCTTGATGCCTGAATATATCTGTTAATGTCAAGAAAAAGGGAATTAACTCTCTTAAAAGTGTCTTCTGAAACTTCCCCACATATTAGAGGCAGGCAGAGACATTAATGATCACATCAAAGGCCTTGTGAGTCCTTTTTGGTAAATACAAAACAAGGACTATGTATCTATAGCAAACAAGAAAATGTCACATGAAACATTACTTTGCAAAACAGAAATATTTAGGAAACATATTTAAACATTTTGTCTGATGTAGGAAGGAGCAGAAAAACATAACCTTTTAAAGTAAATAAATGAGTTCTAATATCAAGATTGGTCACTTTTATAGTTTGACATACCATTTGGCAAAAGAAGGGAATTCAGTTCAAGAGTAAAATAAGTTGGCAAGTAGGCTTGCAGATTAACAACTTGCTTCACCTTTAAGTACTATGCAAAATATGTGTGGAGTAGCTACTGTATAATGTAGAAGTGGGTTAACATGTTGCACTTCACCATGATTGAAGAATCACAATTGGCCGGATGCCCAGAACATACTAAGCCATAAATATAAAGTTTCTGCAGAAATCCAGATTTTAAAAAGAAAGAAATAGTTGGAGTAAATGAGAGTTTATTTTACAAGGCTTGTACAACCGAGGAAAGTATTTCATTTAAGGAGAGGCTGACAGGTGTGATGAATGTGCTTGAATCACCTTTCCCCTTCAAATCTGCATCTCTTCTCAACCCTCATAAACTTTCTTGAACTTTTAATAAACTGTCCTGAAACATTTCTTGAAATGGTTCGCAAACAACATATTAAAATTTATGATGGCTTAGTATAGTGTATGAAGCCAAACAGTGTTCAGTTATAGGCAAAAGGTCACACAGGATCTGCCCTGCCAAGCATAGAGGAACAGCAGGAACAGTAACTGGCAGCTTCCCCTTCCGGTTCTACTTATTATGAGTTGGATCTCTGAAGAGGAAGAAATCCACTGTCTCATTATTTCTTTAGGGAACTTCAGCTTTCACCCCAATATCATGGTCTAGTGGTTCCCTTCCCCACCTCATTTTTTCACACTATGGTATCTGGCAGGTAAAATATTATTTCCCCAAGTTTCCGATCAAGAAGTAAAATGAAAGACTAAAAAGGAAATTGCCCATGTTCAAGTATATTAATACCAAATATTAATATTCAAACACATTTCAAAATTGGCTACGTTCAAGTAAAATTTGTTTGTTGCTGTCCCATCTTGGAGTCAGTTTCCCATCTTGGGGACTTGGCTGAGTTCCCAACTTGAGTTCCCCATCTCATTTTTTGGTATCTTTATTCTGAACTGTATGTAGTTTAACAACAGTTTCATACAGATTGTCTAAAGATAAACTTCAAGGTCTTGGGCATATGGCATCGCACTAACTGTAGGGTTGTTTTATTTATTTATATTTATTTACAAAATGTATTGGCCGCCCATCTTACTATAGGGTAACTCTGCATAGCTTATAATGACCAGTTCCATGCTTTGTTTCTTGGTTACTTTAGATACATAGATATTTAAAATTCCTTCTAAATTGAGCACATTGAGATGAAGACAAAGCATAATCATGTCTCAGGAAAGTATTATGGCTTTAAGCCATTTGGCCTTGTCCTTCCACCTATATCAGTGTTGGTGAACCCTTTTCAGTACAAAGTACAAAGAGCCGGCGTGGCAGAGCAGGTAGAGTGCTGTACTGCAGGCCACTGAAGCTGACTGTAGATCTGTAGGTCTGTGATTCAAATCTCATCACCGGCTCAAGGTTGACTCAGCCTTCCATCCTTCCGAGGTGGGTAAAATGAGGACCCGGATTGTGGGGGCAATAGGCTGGCTCTGTTAAAAAGTGCTATTGCTAACATGTAAGCCACCCTGAGTCTAAGGAGAAGGGCGGCATAAAAAATAAATGAATGAATGAATGAAGGAAGGAAGGAGGAAGGAAAGAAAGAAGAGAAAGAAAGAAAGAAAAAGTGCAGAAATGGGAGCACGCGCGCCGGGGTACCAGAAACCGGAAGAGCAGCTGCCCAGTGCACATGTGGACTCCAGGAAGATGATCCGGTTTTCTGCTCATGTATGCACACTGGTCTTCCGGTTTCTGGTATGCCTGCATGCGTAAAGAGCAGCAGAAATTGGAAGATCATCTTCCTGGTGCATGCATGCACACCAGGCAGCTGCTCTTCTGGTTTTCGGCACTCCCGCATGCGCGAAGACTAGCTGGCTGGTGCACCTGGAAGAGCAACAGGCGACGGCTCGCATGCTATAGAAAGATGGTTCTGCTTGCCACTTCCAGCATGCCTCCCATAGGTTTGCCATGACAGATCTATACAATAGCACCACTTTGTTTAGGTGAGGAAGTCTAGCTGAAACGTATGTTTGGAACGACTAGAAAGATTACAGTTTTTCAAATAATTGTTGCCGCTTTTTAAAATGTTATTCCTCTAAGTTAGTTACTAATTACTGTTTGGTGCTTATTAAAGGATTATCTCTTTAAGAGCATGCGTGAATCCAAGACTTTATGGCAATTGCCATGACTTTTATAGACACTGCTCTTGGAGCCAAAGGTGATACGCTTCTTCAAATTAGACGCTGGGGAAAATCAGTAGGACTCGGCCTACTCCTCTCTCTTCTGGTCTCTCAGGGCTCTTACATTAACTAATGAGAATTACGCTTTCGTTCAAAAAAAAAAAAAGCTTCAAAGGCTTAATGATTTTTTAAAAGAAAAATTAAGGACTGTTCACATTAATTAGCCTTTGACTCTGATTCGCAACATGTTAAGTGTTCAGCGCAGTGCAAGCTGGTGTGCATAATGATCACGTATGTCCTCTGCATGAGAAGTGCTTATCTGGTCGGGCTGGATAAGAATAATGGAAGTTGACCTCCAGCATATCAAGTGGACACCAAATTGGAGAAAACTGCTGGAAAAAAATCCTTTTGTTGAACAGTTTTTTCAGATGCCATGTCATTATCTCTCGAATAGATCGTTGCAGAAAAAAGCAGCTACTGTGGCTGAACAAATGCCATGCTATTTAGAAACATAGCTAGCTCACTAATATTTCAATACATCTATATATATATATAAATATAAATCAACCTGGAACTTTGCTTTCCTTTTCCCTCTTGGTCCCACACAGATCATTTCCAAGGCAGGTAATTTTCTTTTTTTAGTCGACAAACTATAATTTACATGGTGACATAGTTTTGCTGATATCAGCAAAAATATGTAACCATATATATATGTATATGTGTGTGTGTGTGTGTGTGTGTATGTCACACATATTTTGTCAGCTATAAAAGTTTAACTGCCTTGGATATGGCCCCTGGAGGGGCTGAGAGGCAAAAAGGAAGCTCTATGCTCCTCCCATATTTGTGATTCGGCAGAAACATATGTATATATATGAAGGGATTGGATACTGTAGCCTAGAGGATAATTCTCTGCCTTACAAGGAAAAGGTTACAGGTTCAAGTCCCAGTGGGTATGGCTAGCTGATGAGGCCAAAATAAGGCCGAAATAGATCTATCCTAGTCTCCCTTAATTTTCAAATTCAGCAAAAAAACATATGACAAATACAGATAGAATTGTCGGCTATCAATAAAATTAACTGCCTTGGAAATGGCCCTGGTTTGGGCCGAGAGGCAAATAAGGAGCTGTGATGTTCCTTCAATACACCAGGGTGATTCGACACAAAATATGTAACCCTTCCCTGGTGCAGAGCTGAAGGGATTGGATACTGTAGCCTAGAGGATAATTCTCTGCCTTACAAGGCAAAGGTTGCAGGTTCAAGTCAGTTCCTTTTTGTCTCTAGACCCAACCCAGGGCCATTTCAAGGCAGTTAATTTATTCATAGCTGACAAACTATATTCTGTATGTATTACATCTCCCTTAATTCAGCAAAATTCAGCAAAAACATGTGATAGACACATACACACACACACATACACACACACACACACACACACTTGTAGATTTTCATGGGTACAGGTATGAAGGTGTATGAAGGTCTTGGCATATTTGGGTTTCTTCCCATATAAGTTTCAGAGATTCCTGGCAACATTTTGATGAGGTCCCACTTGTCATCTTCAGGTTGGTGCTTTTGGCCTTGTGCTAGGGTGAATAATTGTTGTGAAAGGCCAAAAGCACCAGCCTGAAGATGGCGAGTGGGACCTTGTCGAACCGTTGCCAGGAATCTCTGAAACTTATACGGGAAGAAACCTGAATATGCCATATATATATAACAAAAAATCAATAAAAGTGAGATGCTAATGGCTTCTATGTCTGTGGCATTTACAGATGCCCCGTGGAAAAAAAGAGCAGAAGCAGAATGAATGTTCCGTTCCGGATTGGCAGCATTAAGGGTGATGAAGGTCTAGAAAAAGAATTCCTTGAAAAAGCTGTAGAAAGCAACATGATATCCCTGAAAGGTCACAGGTAAGGCAGAGATTTGTTTTTTAAAAATCATTTCAGGTCTTTCTAGGATATGTCTGGATAAAATGAGCTTGTGGTTTATACATATACGTGTGGATGCATCCACGCATACTCATTCAAGAATGACAAATACCTTCTGTTTTTCAAAATTAATGGACAAAAATGTAACACATAGTAGACAGCCTGAAAACCTGTTGGGATTGATACAGTTGTGTCATTGTTCAGATCAACAGAGTGGCCCCAGGTGTGTGTGGGGGAACTGATGAGAACAGGAGTCATTTCTGACTTTCTGCTGGCTTTCCCACTGAATTTGCTTGTGCTAAGCTTGCAGAAAGAAAGTCAGTGGAGAAGCCAGCAGAGAAGTTTGAAAGTTGCTTGTCTAAGTCTCCCTCAGCTGTTCTGTTCACGTGCTTACGATAAATTCCATCTCCGGAAAAATAACTTCTTATTAATAACTCAGTCTTTATTAAAACTCCAGCAAATACATGAATGCAAATGCAGAGTTAAAAGTAGCATAGAAGCAGATTCTATCTCATTTAGAGCCAGCTTTGATCTGGAGCCGGGAAACGCACCAAACTGAGTCTTTATCTACATTCCCTAGATAAAACCCATTCATTTACTCAAAACATATGCATTAGCTCACCGAAAACTTTTCCTAGCACAGAAATCCAGCACAGATTATCTTTTGAGGCAGAAATCATGATTTTAGAACTGAAAACTTCCTAGCACAGAAATCCAGCACAGATTGTCTTTTGAGGCAGAAATCATGATTTTAGAGCTTCTTTTCAAGCACAACCCAGTTTCTCGTCTCTTCCGTAGAACAAACGTTGAGGATCCACGCCCATTTCCCACAACTCCATTCATGGAAGTGACATCACACTTCAAAGAGCTAAGGCTGTGAATTAATACCTTCTACTCTGTAACTCTTCTGGCCATTCTTCTATAGCGAGAGTTTATTACCCCCACTGTCTGACAGAGACCAATCTCTCAATGTCACATCAGCCCCCTCAGGCTCTCCCCAGTCACTTTCTGCCTCACTCTCAGCTTCCTCTGTCAGCCTCCCTGGCCTAGGGTACCCAGAGGGGCCTGAGTCATCCTCTTCAGAATAAGACATGACCTGAGGTGGACAAGGAACACTCACAACAACAGCCACTCACTTTCCCTTAATCTCCCTGCATTTATGCCAGCCACTCACACATCCACACACACTCACTCTTCATGCAACACCTTTATGTACCGTCTCCAACTTCCCCACATCACTTGAGCATGCCTCACGCCCTCCATTACCCTTGCCTCACCTCTTGCTCCCTCCCCATCCAGCAGCAGCAGTTTTCGGGCCTGTTGGCCTTGGATTTGCAATTTCCTGTTGGCGTTTCCAATTTACTAGTAAAAAGCAGGCAGGGAGCTTGAAAATCATAACTGTGTTTAAACTTCCTGCTGCCTTTCCCATTGACTTATTTATGGGAAGCTGTTGGGGTATATTGGAAATGACAGTCACATGACTGTATCTGACCATGGTAGTGTGGTAGTGCTGAAACAACCACAACTTCCCCAAATTTCAATCTCATAGAAATGATGGTCCTGGATTTAGGATATAGCCCATTTGAGTGACATTGATTCAAAAACAGTTGACCTATGAGGCACTGTTTCGGTCCAGTTGAAAATTACCAACAGATGAATAGAGTTTTAGTATTATATAAATAAGAGTTATAGTGAATATTTGCTCATGTATATTTTTTAAAAATACACTGCTCAAAAAAATAAATAACACATCCTAGATCTGAATGAATGAAGTATTCTCATTGAATATTTTGTTCTGTACAAAGTTGAATGTGCACATCAGCATGTGAAATTGATTGTCAATCTGTGTTGCTTCCTAAGTGGACCGTTTTATTTCATAGAAGTTTGATTTACTTGGAGTTATATTGTGTTGTTTAAGTGTTCCCTTTATTTTTTGAACAGTGTATAAACTTTTCACTCAAGCAATAATTTCTGGTTCCCAGAGCAGTTTTGGCAGTCCTAGAACATATGAATAATAATTTCAAGATGAAATACAGATACTGAAGACATTTTGTATATTCTGGGTGATTCAGGATCCTTTCTTTAAGGATAGTGAAACTTTCAGAAGGGGAAAAACAGAATTTAGTCCCTTTTATTTATACTAGTCTAAAAGGGCAAATCATTTGTTTCTGAGGTAAATGAGCCTCATGAAAAACATCCTCTTCTGACCTCATGATTGTATAAAGTTGACCACTGGAGATTTTTCACAATTAGTTTAAGACAGAGGTCTTCAAACTTGGCAACGTTAAGACTTGTGGACTTTAACTTCTGGGAGTTAAAGTCCACAAGTCTTAAAGTTGCTAAGTTTGGGGACCCCTGTTTTAGGATTTAGGATACAGATGCGTTCTCCAACAGAGCCCAAGCTTTTCCAGTGCTCAGCTCATCCTTGTTGAAAATATATACTCATCTATGGACATGTAGACATGTACGTTCTCCATTCATTTTTTCCTGTGTTGTGTTTGTGGAGATTCTCAATCACCCAGGTCATCATTGTCCAAAAGTGCTTTTCCAAAAAGGAACTGGATTTTCTTGGTTTTTTCCTCGAAAACGTTTTGCTTCTCATCCAAAAAGCTTCTTGAGGTTCAAGGAAAAAAACCTCAAGAAAGTCTAAGTATCTTTTGGAAAAGCACCTTTGGGGTATTTTTGTATGTTCCTTTTTATGCTTGTCACAGAACAGTAAAAAGTCATCATGGATGAATAAATCTGCTTTTAGTATAAATAAATTATTTTGGCATTTGCCAAGAAATAAATGTCTTTGTGAAACTGAGTCACCATGCATCCCCCTCTCTTCCCCATTTTCTTCCATATTCCAGATCCGTAGGAGGAATTCGGGCATCTTTGTATAATGCAGTGACCATTGAAGATACTGAGAAGCTGGCAACATTGATGCAAAGCTTCATGAAGTTACATTCGTAACAAACTAATGTTGATGGTGTTGTGGTGAACCGCCTTTGAAATAAACCAGCAAAGATTTAGTAACTAGGAAAAAAATTAATACAAAACATTCTATGCCATTATATTTTTGAAACAAAGATGTTGATATTTTTCTAGCCAGTCAAATGTGCCTAGCAGTTTTGGCTGGCTTGAAGATAGCCAAACTGCACATTTTACTTTTAAAGTAGTGCTTGTTTCTGGGACTGTTCATTGGCCCATAAAAGGATTGGTAAGATTTTAATTTTTAAACAGATATATCGATCATAAGACATCAAGAATTCTGTGAAACATACAATCTCCGTGACACGCACAGTCCAATCTTGTATAAAATATATTTAAGTATACTTTGTTACATTTTCTCCAACGCTTGTTTCTGCCTTGATTTATTTAATTTAAAGTCTAAATCTTCAGAAAGACTGCCATAAGACTGAGCTGGCCACTTTTTCAATGTCTGATCATCCCAAGTGCCTGTCACTAAAAGTGCCTAAAGAAATTGCTGCCAATTATGCAAGCCACAGGCCCGAATCTGGCAAATATTTTGAAACAATATGCCTAATGAATTGAAGGCTTGGCTCAATTGTTATTTTCTCTAACTGTTAGCATACCAGGGTGGAGGGTTATTTTTTTTAACTTTTAATATCATACATTTTAATATCATACATTCTCAGCACAAAAGGGAAAAAAAAATTCTTTCTGTTTCCCTTTTGAAGTCAACATTACTTTTGTGTTTTTATAAAACCCAGTTGACCCCAAGGTTACCCTTTTTACTCTTGGTCAGATGTATAATTTTGCTTTTTGAGAAAAGGCAGAAGCACTATGCTGGAATTACCGTATATACTCGAGTATAAGCCGACCCGAGTATAAGCCGAGGCACCAATTTTTGCCACAAAAACTGGGAAAACGTATTGACCCGAGTATAAGCCGAGGTTAGAAAATGCAGTGGCTACTGGTAACTTATAAAAATGGAAAACAATAAAATTACATTAATTGAGACATGTTTTAGAATATTTATTTTAAAGAAAACCAGTAAACTAGCTCTGTAAATTTAAAAGAGGGTAAACAAATTAACAATATTAACAATAAATTAAAAAGTAAAAAAAGTAGCTCGATCAGGAACAAAGCTAAAACCTAAGAGTTAAAATCCTTCAAAACTGGATTCCTTCTCATCATTAATTGGATTTACATTATTGTTCTGTTTTTATATATGCTGTGAGCCACCCTGAGTCCTTGGAGAGGGATTGCATACAAATCCAATTAAATAAACAAACAAACAAACAAACAAACAAGTGTATCCAAAGAAGAGCTTCAGCATTAGCTGCTGTGAGGTTATCAGCATAGAAAACCAAATAGATAGATAGATAGATAGATAGATATAGATAGAAAGATAGATAGATAGATATAGATAGAAAGACAGACAGACAGAAAAATAGATAGATAGATAGATAGATAGATAGAAATAGATAGATAGATAGATAGATATAGATAGAAAGATAGATAGACAGACAGACAGATAGAAAAATAGATAGATAGATATAGATACAGGATAGATAGATAGATAGATAGATAGATAGATAGATAGATAGATAGATATAGATACAGATATATAGATAGATAGATAGATAGATAGATAGATAGATAGATAGATAGATAGATAGATATAGATACAGATATATAGCTAGATAGATAGATAGATAGAAAAATAGTTAGATAGAAAAATAGATAGATAGAAATAGATACAGATATATAGATAGATGATAGATAGATAGATAGATAGACAGATAGATATAAAGATAGACAGACAGATAGAAAAATAGATAGATAGATAGATAGATAGAAAGAAATAGATACAGATAGATAGATAGATAGATAGAAAAATAGATAGATAGAAAAATAGATAGATAGAAAGATAGACAGATAGAAAAAGAATTCCTGTCTAGCTCTGCCTCATAACACATTATTAGATCCTATCCAAGCAAGGACAGCAACTACCACAAAATACCATTTTTTAAACAGTTTAAATCCTTTCAAAGGAGGGGGAGGAGAATCTGACAGCAGGGGGCCTTTTTAATCCGACTCACCATTGCAAATGGCTGCCTTCTTTGCTTAAGCTAGGGAGAGGAACTACGGCGTGCCAGAGGGGACAAAAGCTGGTGCCTCCTCGCTCTGGCTCAAGCAATGGCGCCCTCGTGTGGTGACCCGAGTATAAGCCGAGGCTGTGTTTTTCAGCCCATTTTTGGGGCTAAAAAACTCGGCTTATACTCGAGTATATACGGTAAGTGTGTTCTACACTTAATTCATAAAACAAACTTAAAAGATTGGAAGGATCCATGGAGATCATCTAGTTCAACTCCCTTCCCATTGCATTGTTCCTCTACTCAACCGTGCATGGTCTCCATCGAGGAGAATTGGCCCCTGTGAAACAACTCATATTCTTTAATTTTGAATGCCATCTTCATATGTTGTGATCTTCATACATTCTCCATATTTACACCCTCAATCCAATTCCCTCACTTGTCCAATAATGTTTCTCTTTTTTAAAAATGTAAAAAAATTATAATGTTGTAATTAACTATATTCTTAATTTATACTTGAACAAATTGTCCCAGCTGTTTTTTTAAATAGCACATTATAAGTGTTCTGTGGAGCTCTCTGGTAGAATCCTCCCGAAAATTCACAGATACAAATTTCAGACACACACACGTTTGAAAATTCAAATACACTAAGCACTCTTTTTGTATAGCAAACTGGTAATTTGTACAAGTCCCTTATCAGTTCTGAGATACTTAGCTTGCAGCTGTGAGGCAATTCACAGTCCTTCTTTCACAAAGTGAAACACACTTTGCTCTGGTTTAGTTTCAAAGCGGGGAAAAATCAGCACACAAAGGTGGAAGTCAGCAAGGCAGACACGAAACACAACAATCAGATAATCCTTCACAATGGCCAAACCCACAGGCTGCTATTTATAGCAGCCTCACTAATTACCACAGCCCCACCCAACCACAGGTGGCCTCATTTTCTTTGATAATAATCTCTCAGTTGTTGCTGCCTATGCATCATTCTCCGCATGCGTGGCTGTATCATTAACTCTTGTTCTGAATCCAAGGAGGAGCTAGATAATTGATCTCTTTCTGAGCTGTCTGCCATACTCTCCTCCTCCTTGTCACTCATGTCTTCTTGGTCAGAGGAGCCTTCATCAGCAGATTCCACCAGGAGCAAAACAGGCCTGCGGCATGTGGATATCTCCCCCACATCCACAGTCCTTGGAGCAGGAGCTGGGCCAGAGCTAACCACAACAATAAGTGGGATCATAAATTGCTTGTTTGATCAGTTTCCATCTCCTTAAAATGAAAGCTTATCAAACAAGGAACAGAATTTCTAACTGAATGCAGAATTTTATTGCATTCGATATTGGTGCAAAATTATATTTGGGTAGGAGGCCAAATGTTGTATCCTAGGAGAAACATTGAGGACTCTACGAAGGTGGGGAAAGTGCCCATTTGCAGAAGAAGCTATATTTTTCTTAATTCCAACCATCTCTAATCAGATGTTATACCTCCCCAATCACACTTGGATTTAAAAGCATTACATTTTGAGAGACCTTCTATCTTCCACAGTATCTGCCTGTCCTTTTATGATAGTTGAGATACTTTGGCTCTTTCTATTACAAAGTGTCATCTGATATCATGGTACTTGCCATCTGGAACAACATTCCTGCTCACTGAGATTTGTCTTGTTCAAACCTGGTTCTTCAAATGTGGCATTTCACCCAGCTTTAAATTAAATTTAATAGCAGGCTGCTCAGATGAGGTGTTGGTCTTACTCTTTTCAGATATATGCAATTTTATTTTCCCAGTGTTGTTAATTTGCTTTTGTATGTGAAATCAGTCAACTTTACAAATAGCATAAATACATTTTAAATAAGAATTGGCTTCTTGAGTTTAAGACTTAAAACTGCAAAGCATTCCTTTAGAAGCTGCATTGCGCAGCATTCTGTACAGTATTAACATTATTTAAAAATCTTTACTACACTTAATAATATTCCTTGTCTATTTCTTGGCATAAGGTCTGAATTAGATGTCCATGTACCCATTTAAAGGTGTGCGTGCTGATTTTAAAATAGCAATGTTTTATTTTTTTGTATTCCACCATTAATTGAAAATTAATAATAATAAAAGAAACTTTAAAAATGGCTTGTTGTGATTTGATTTTCTTTTAATATAAAAGCATGGTAAATGTAAATTCTGTGAGACTTGTAGGAGCTTTAGCATTGGTTATAAAACTTCTTAAACTTCGTAAACTTCATGGAATTTTTTTTTTATTAATCTCACAAAGTTGACCATTCTTTTAGGATGAGAATATCAATCTTATTGAGATCTAACATTTAGTTTCCTCAGCCAAAGACTACAATATCAAGATCACGTCTCTCTTCCTCTTCCTCCCCTCATCTTACTCAACCTGGTCCAACCTAGACATTATTCTTGGCTATTGTGTTTGCCATGTCCAAAGAAAAGAGTCCCGAGTCCTCGGAGAGGGGCGGCATACAAATTAAATAAATAAATAAATAAATAAATAAATAAGCATTTGCAACACAGGACACTTTCTAGTATAAAGTAGATAACATTTTAAGATTCTGCATGATAGTAGATTCTCACTGGTGCTAAAACTAGGATGAACTATTTCTTCTTTCAGAATTGTCAGAGTTCTTTTTTACTCACCCAAAAAGTTGTGATACTGCTTATCACAGATAAAGGGATAAGTTAGACGACAATGATATTATGTGGCCAAAATCAAATGTTTAGAAGCTTATCTAAATATATATGACACGTGGGAAATTAGAGGTGATAAGAAAATAGAAATGAAATTGGATAGTAAAGAACACTCAGAATTTACAATGTGGAAAATGAAAATGAAGAACAAGGAGATTATGCTGGTGAAAAAGGACTGTAAATAAAAAAACAGATTGATGATTACAGTGATAAGAAAAGAGTAAAAGTATTGGTATCAGTAGAAGCTTGTCCAATAAAGAATTCTATTCTTCTATTCTATATATTGAATAAATTAAGGGAAGATTATACAGATTATCATCCATTATATTCCTTTGCCAAATTGAAGCCAGTCTGTTAAACATCCCTAGTCACTTACACTGGTCCCTCTTTGGAGACTGTTGATCAGAAGAAACTTGTGTATTTGAAGTTTTCAAGCAAGAATTCCCTTTTCTGTGCCAAGTGAAGATATGACTGGTACTGTCATCTTGGCCAATGATATTGACTAATGGAATAGGAAGTGATCACAAGCATCTCTTGTCTATTAAATCAATGAAAAATGGTTCCATTAGAGTCAAAGGCACTCATTTTGTGCCTCATGATGCATGTGGCAATCTCTCTGTTCTGAGGAGACTGAAGGTATGTATTGTCATTTCTTTGAAACATAAGTTCCTATGTGAACCTTATTTTGCATTATTTTAAAAGGTTATATCCATTTATCTGAAATGTGTAATCTCATTCCTGAGCATGATATTAAACTGTCTTCCAAGAGATAGCTTTATTTTTTAACAGACATGACAGCATAGATCTTTAATCTTGCCTGCCAGTCTAAGATGCTCTGACATTAAATTAAATCTGGGAGGTGAATTTAATATCACCTTAAGGTGGCTGAACATGGCAAAGAAAACAGATTTCTTATTTTGTGCCTCCAAATTATTAAATGTTAGAAGTAACATTAAAGATGGTAGGATATTTTGATGGATTAGCTTCTGTCAAATTAAGATGAAAACATTATTAGGCTTGGTATTATATCAGCATGTGATTAATGTTTGCTATATTACACATTTTGAATGTTAAATAAAATGTGTGGAAAAAAATCTCTTCACATTTGATAAGGATGTGCATAATTAAAAACTGAAATGTTACTTTGTTTTTAAGTGAAATCAATCATTTTAATTGGAAAGAAATATCCCTTATTTCTGTTGGTAATTGGACTCTCGATAATTTTAAATGGAGATTCATAACAGTTTGTGATAAATTGGCTCCTTTTAGGCTCAAAAATTATAATTAGCCCTGGATTACTCCTGGATGACTACATCAAAGAGATTGAAGGATAGAAAGAAAAGCTGTTTAATACATGAAGATTTATTAGGTTTTAAACCAGCTCAAGAATATATGTATGTGAGTTCCAAAAACAAAAGCTCCACAATTCCAAGAGAAAAAAAAATCTCAAAGAGCATGAAATGAAATGAGTATTTCAGTCTCTGCAACATCTGAGCTGGAGAATTTGTGTCGGGGATGTGCAGAACTACGACAGCAGGAATTGTTACTAAAATTATTAGAAACCATAATTTCAGCGAATATAATTAACTTAATCTGAAGTCACATTCATTCATTCTCTCTTCCTTCTGTCTGTCTCTTTCTTTCCTTCCGTCCCTCACTCTCACTCCACCCCAAGACCAGAATTTAAAAAAGCCCCACTAGATAATCTATGTCTCAATGGATCTTTCCTTCTTTCCTTCCTCCTTCCCTCCCTCGCTACAATGCAACATCGTTATGGCGTCTCATGAATATTGTGGTTGTGTCTATTCAGTTTTTTTTCTGTTTTGCTACTCATAGTAGGTATTTCTACCCCCCAAGTGTAAATCCAAATGGTTGTTTTCTTCTTTTTCATTTCCTTGCTAAAAAGAAAAGAGATAAATAGTCATTCACAGGCATCTTTGTGTCTCTTATTTGGCAATATGGCAGTACGTTCTAAGACATAAAATGGTTGATATATGCAGATGGTGATAAATTAATATTGTAAGTGGAATATAATACACAATTTATTTTAATTGGTTAATTCAACACACACACACACACACACGGACGTAGCAGATTGACACATATCTCCAAGACATGACATTCTGATGTTGACAAGGTGGTGTTGAAACGATAGACACTCAAAAGGATTTGGACTGAATTTATGATTTTTTTAAAAGTTCCCCTTTTTTTCAGGAGACAAGCATCATGTTACATTCAAGATTACCTTCCTTCCAAGTCAGTGCAGTAAGTAATATGTCAGCATGTATCACCTTGTATCAGCTTTATTATACTGCTGTTATCAGAACTCTTCCAGAGTTGGAGGTGACATGCAAACAGAAAGCCTTTGTAATGTCAGCAGCAAGGTGAAAAGTTACAGTAAATTAAGCTGGAAAGTCTGTAAAGCAATCTGCTTGCTTGCGGAGTGTGTCTAATAACGCTGGAACATTTTCTGAAAATAAAGAGGGGGAAAAATATCTAAATTTTGCTGAGCTGTCAGAAGGTGATACAGTCTTGGAAAAAGTATGTGAAGCAACTGATATGTTCTTTGAGTCAGTCAGCCTATTTTGAAACACACAATTCTTATGTTCAGTCATAGCATCTACTGGACTTTTTCTTCAGATTGATGAAAAAAAAAAGAAAAGAAAAATCCTTGGGCCAATTAAATTTACAGTAGTTTCCTTCACACACGATACCCTTAGAAGGAAGAGTTCATTTACAGTTACTTTACTTAAGAGTCAAGTTCTCTTGTAGCAGAGGATAGTTCTTTGATTTTTGAAGCCTTCCGGAGGCAAAGCAGGGTATGTTTAGTGATATCAACACATCATTTAAGTGAGATTGGGGCAAAATCAGTTAGAGGGTGTTCTGCCGGGCATGTGCCAACCGCCCGTAATGACAGGGTAATTAGTCCAAGCAGACACACACGATTGAATGCAAAATAAATGTTCTTTATCAACAGAAGAGAAGAAAAAGCTCCCTTTTAACTTCAAAGGGATTTCTTGTACAAACAAGGCACAGTTTAAATGCAATCCAATTTCTAACCCAGTAACTGGGAAATTGAGTCCACTAAATGTTCTTCAAACAGTGATATACACTCACAATGAAGTATAATCCAGAGTCCAGGAATTCCACGCACAGTCTTGACAGGAAACAACAATTCACGGTCTTGACGAAACTACGATCAGATAATCTTCCACAAAAGCCAAGCCAGCACGTTGCTCTTTTATCAGCAGCTCTAATTACTGGAGCCCCACCCAAACACAGGTGGCCTCTCTTATCTCCTGTAATATTTCTTAAGCTGTTCTCTTCTATGCATAACTCTACGCATGCGTGGGTCTGTCATACATTCCTGATCTGAATCCAGTGAAGATAAAGATGATTGATCTCCTCCTGAGTTGTCTGCCAACTCCCCCTCTTCCATGTCACCCACACTTCCTTCATCAGAGGATGCTTCACTGGCAGACTCTGTCGGGAGCAAGACAGGCCTGTGGCATGTGGACGTTTCCCCCACATCCACCTCCACATTCCTTGGGGCAGGAGCTGGGCCAGAGCTAACCACAACAGAGGGGAAGTTAGAAACTATTTACCTGTAATATTTTCAGTCAATATGTTTATTGTTGTAGTGTGCCATAAAATTTACTGCTCAAAAAAATATAAAGGGACCACTCAAATAACACATCCCAGATCTGAATAAATGAAATATTCCCATTGAATACTTTGTTCTGTACAAAGTTGAATGTTCACAACAGCTTGTGAAATCCAAACAGTGTTGCTTCCTAAGTGGACAGTTTGATTTCACAGAAGTTTGATTTACTTGGAGTTATATTCTGTTGTTTAAGTGTTCCTTTTATTTTTTTCTGAGCAGTGTACAATAAATTAACAGTTAAAGAGTAAGATTGGGAACCCCCCCCCCAAAAGAATACTGAATGTAAAAAGATTATAGTAAAACAAAGGCAAAGCTGTAACTAAAAATTAAATATAGCAGCTTCGTTGTTGACAATTGGGACTACTTCTATAAGAACATAATTCACTTTTTGAGGTTGTAGCCCTTGCATTCACATTCATCAGTAATTTGGCCCTGGTCTCATTCTACATGCAGATTTTTTTTCTTTTTTGAAATTTTAATTGGCACTTAACTCAGAGATTCAAAAATATCATTTCTTATTGTTAAAATAACCATCTGTATTCCAGTTTTTTAATGATTAATTTTCTACCAATGATGTTTTGGACTCTAACTGTCCAACTTCGGTAACTTCCTTGTCCATTCAGTGATATTTTATTGCATCAATTATTGTTCATTTACTTGATTGTTTTTCCTTTTTTTAAAAAAACACGAATGAATGAATATAATAATAATGAATGCTGGGAAGGAGAGATGAGAAAAGCCTTCAATTTTTTTTGGGGGGGGGTATAATTATTTTTAATTTTTCTTCACTTTAAAATAAAACATACAGTACATTATTTAAAAGTTGGTTGTTATCTGCCACTGCCTTTAAAATAGCTTATTGTGAATTACCATTTATTTTGCTTTATGCTTATTAGATATTAACCAGAAATCAAACTGAAGTGGGACATTCAAGCTGAAATCCTATATAACTATCTGGAGAACCTTAATGCAATCACCATCTTCAGAAAATAGCTCAGTGGGTTACTTCATAATGGTATCAAGTATTTATACTGATTAAGCCTCAGGTTTTTTTTAAGTAGGGGAAGGTGGTTTTGATGGCAATTATTATTCTCTGCCTATTATGGACTCTAAGATAAATATGCTTACATAAATCTGCATTTAATCTATTAGCTCAGGGAAAAAAACCCTTGCTGTTACCCTTTGCTACTTCCAAGGAAAAAAGTGGAAAGCTTCTATCTGTTGCCATTTCATCATCACACATGCAATGATTCCAACTGTACACTCAGTTCCTAACTTCGGGTTTTGTGAAGTTTCCTGTATGTAATATACAGTAGGTAGTCTTAAATTGACAACAGCTCGTTTAGTGAGTGCTTGAAGGTACAATGTCACTGAAAATTGTGACTTGTGAGCATTTTTCACACTTATGTCCGTTGTAGCATCCTTATGGTCACATGATCAAATTCAGATACTTGGCAACTGACTTATGACAGTTGCAGTTATTATTTAGAGTATGATGCATATGTGATGGAAGAGAAGCAAAGGATATGAACACAGTCCATGTAATAATAAGGAAAACCTCTATGGATATATGGCATTGGTCTCATCTCATAACTGGATGTGCAAATCAATTATGAGACTTCTTCTGGCGGTTGCTTCATGCAGACCTTCCAGGGAACCAAAGAATGTGATGTACAAACTTGCACAATGTATTTAATAATCTGTATATCAGCATCACAATTACGAGTGGTATCTTTCTATCCCCATTGATACAGGACTTTTCAGAAAACCAGTAATAATAATAATAATAATAATAATAATAATAATGATAATAATTTATTAGATTTGTATGCCGCTCCCCTCCGAAGACTCGGGGCGGCTCACAACAATAATAAAAACAATATTATAGCGAAACAAATCTAATATTAAAAAAGAAGCATATAAAACCCTATCATATTTAAAAACCAAACAACACATACATACCAAACATAAAACATAAAGAGCCTGGGGGAAAGGTGTCTCAACTCCCCCGTGCCTTGAGTAGTTTACGAAAGACAAGGAGGGTGGGGGCAGTACAGATCTCGGGGGGTAGTTGGTTCCAAAGAGCCAGTGCCACCACAGAGAAGGCCCTCTCCAACAGCCCCACCAATTGACATTGCTTAGCCAACATGACCCAGGGAAGGCCATCCCTGTGGGCTCTGATCCGTCACTGGGAGCTATGCGGCAGGAGATGATCCTGAAGATAGTCTGATCCTAAGTCGTAGGTGATAACCAAGATCTTGAATTGTGACCAGAGACCAGTTGGAAGCCAGTACACCCACAACAGTTCACGCAGCTACGTTCTGGACTTGTTGCAGTCTCCAAACACTTTTCAAGAGTAGCCCCATGTAGAGCGCATTGCAACATTGAGCCGTGAGCTGATAAGGGCGTGAGTGAGCATCTAATTCTGCTGAATTTCAACCCAACAAATCAAGGCAGATCAAAACCAGGTGGTTTCACAGAGGGTTCACTAAAGGTCAGGTCACATTCCTTTCTTCAGAACATCTCAGGGTTATGCTGAGTAGGTGTTAGGCGAATAGCTGTTTTCCAACCTGGCCTATGGGATTTCAATTTTGTGATGAGCTGTGCATTACCCTGGTGCAGGGGTAGGCAAAGTTGGCTCTTCTATGACTTGTGGACTTCAACTCCCAGAATTCCTGAGCCAATCATGCTAGCTCAGGAATTTTGGGAGTTGAAGTCCACATGTCATAGAAGAGCCACCTTTGTCTACCCCTGCCCTGGTGCATTGGGAGGGTTTTGTTGTTCAGCATCCTTGAGCAAAGCCGAATGAGAGCTTGCTGTCTTCCAATGTTTGGTGATATGCAGGGTCATCTTACAGCCTTATGGGCCCCAGGCAAAGCAGTGTGCTGGGGCCCCTACGGCAACTACTCGCAGGAATGAGAATGTAAATGGCCAGTAAAATTAAACATCTATTTATTTTATTGGCACTTGCAACAAAATTGGTACTGAAACATTAAAAACATGTTGTCCAGCAACAACTAATCAACATGATTAACATTTGAACAATACACGAGGCTTGGAAAACACAATAATACTCAGTAAGCCATACAGTTGCTGTATTTATTTAGTATGGGGCCCTTATGCTTGTCGGGGCCCCAGGCAAGTGCCCATCAGGATCATACATTAAGACAGCCCTAGCGATAAGTACTGCTAATCAGTGCATAACTGTGGGCTGTAATATGCCAGAGATGAAACACATTGTCTGGCATCTACCATTTGGGCGTGGGTGTAAATTGAGGAGTATTTGCATACAAAAGTATAAAACTCCTATTCTAGATAATTGCATATCGAAACTCATTTGGCACTAGGTTTTTGTTGTTTTGAATGCTTTAACTGGTGGGGTTTTATAGTTTTAATATGATTTTTTTATATGTTTTAATTTTTGATGGGAAGCTACTCACAGTGGTTGAAAGATGGGCTGCTATCTCAATCTTTGAAATAAACAAAAAATAAAATAAGATACTTCTACCCATTGCAATAGCAGCTAGATGTTCTGATGCAACCTTTAAGTTCCTCTATATTTAGGCTTGGATCCAAGGCATCCAAACTTGGCAACTTTAAGGCCAGTAGATTTCAGTTTCCAGAATTCCCCAGCAGCCAGTTGAAGTTCACAACTTTTAAACTTGTCAAGGTCATATTCCCCTACTTTAGAATATTCAGTCTTTTTAATATTATACTTCACAGTCTCACACAAGACCTGATGCAGCTATAATTATCCATGATGATAGAGTGAAAGCAGAAGAACTCCTAAAACTTCAATCTCTCCCAGGTCCATGAGATTCTAGATTTTGAGTTATTGCCAAAATAGCAGACAGACATTGCAGTAATATATAGGTGTCAGGCTAAAGGAAGTTGCACCCTCCCACTCTTATGACTTCCACCTAATGCTCAGCACAGCTTGGCAGCCTAGAATGTCATACATCTCAAGGGAACTGTGAAGACATAAGCAAAATAATAGCACTTAAAAATGAACACTTAACATGCTGTCAAAAGGTAAACAGGTTCCTAAGTAGGCTGGGGAAACTGCTGTCATTCAACATTTATAACCAGATAATAAAGCAATTTCTGTTAGATTTACACTGATGGGTTTCTTCCATTTGCTTCTGCTTTGCAATATTTTATCACTTGGGTTATGCAACCATCTCCGAATGAGTACAGTATAACTTTTGGGCTAAATCACAGCTTGGCAATTTGCAGCCCTTCAAATATCACTGAAACACAAGTCAGCCAATTCTGGATGAGTTTGCTGCGCATTGATATTCAGCAGGTTCCATGGGTTTCTGCTAAGTCAGTGAGGCTGAACCTTTTTTTCCCTTGGGTGCCGAAAGAAAATGTGCTCGCACTATTGTGCATGCACGAGTGCCCAAACCCATAATTCAATGCCTGTGGAGGGCAAAAACAGCTTCCTCCACCCCCTGGAGGCCCCCTGAGACCGGAAACTGCCTGTTTCCCAACTTCTGATGGACCCATTAGGCTCTTGTCTTGCCTTCCCCAGGCTCCAAAAGCTTCCCTGAAGCTGGGGGAGGGTAAAAACACTTCCTCCCATCTCCCTGGAGGCTCACTGGAAGCCAAAAACACCCTCCCAGAGCCTCTGTGTGAGCCAAAAATCAGCTGGGCGGCACACACCTGCATATTGGAGCTGAGCTAGCGCAATGGCTCGTGTGCCAGCAGATATGGCTCCATGTGCCACCTGTGGCATCCATGCCATAGGCTCGCCATCACTGTGCAAAGTAATCAGTTTGAGGAAGGCCCTTGGGATGGTCAGTTGGGCACCCTTGGTCTTTCCCTCTGACCACAGCAGTTATAACAAAGTGGTAAAGTTGGAGGGTCAGCAGACAGAAGAGATAGAGAGAGACAGACTGGTGTCCTAGAAGAGCCTCTCTGTTTCAAATTCTACCTTCTGATTCTGAAATTGAAAGTAGAACTGATTTTGAGCCCCAGATTGTTGAAACTGACAAGCCTGATTTCTTCATATCAGTTTACTCCAGCCTTTTCCAAACTGGTCTCTCTATGTGCCAGATAATCGCTCCCTTCATCTCAGGCTCATCTGAGATGAGACTTATCTCTTGTACAGTCAGAGGAAGACTATGTGATAGGACATCATGTGGCTCTTTGCAAAACAGAGGTAGAAATGGATTTACTACTTAAAAGACAAACCAAATACAGAGCAAGCAGTAGAAGAAAGCACAACAACTGACCATTGATATCATCATCACCGTCGTCATCACCATCACCATCACCATCATCATGGGTGTCAACAAACTCAAACTCAACCCAGATAAGACGGAGTGGCTGTGGGTCCTGCCTCCCAAGGACAATTCCATCTGTCCATCCATTACCCTGGGGGGAGAATCATTGACCCCCTGAGAGAGGGTTCGCAACTTGGGCGTCCTCCTCGATCCACAGCTCACATTAGAGAAACACCTTTCAGCTGTGGCAAGGGGGGCGTTCGCCCAGGTTCGCCTGGTGCACCAGTTGCGACCCTATTTGGACCGGGAGTTACTACTCACAGTCACTCATGCCCTCATCACCTCAAGGCTCGACTACTGTAACGCTCTCTACATGGGGCTACCTTTGAAAAGTGTTTGGAAACTTCAGATCGTGCAGAATGCAGCTGCGAGAGCAATCATGGGCTTTCCCAAATATGCCCATGTTACTCCAACACTCCGCACTCTGCATTGGTTGCCGATCAGTTTCCGGTCACAATTCAAAGTGTTGGTTATGACCTATGAAGCCCTTCATGGCACCGGGCCAGAATATCTCAGGAACTGCCTTCTGCCGCATGAATCCCAGCGACCAGTTAGGTCCCACAGAGTGGGTCTTCTCCGGGTCCCGTCAACCAAACAATGTCGCTTGGCGGGACCCGGAGGAAGAGCCTTCTCTGTGGTGGCCCCGACCCTCTGGAACTAACTCCCCCCAGAGATTAGAATTGCCCCCACCCTCCTTGCCTTTCGTAAGCTGCTTAAAACCCACCTCTGCCGCCAGGCATGGGGGAACTAAGATACACTTTCCCCCTAGGCCTTCACAATTTTATGTATGGTATGTTTGTATGTATGATTAGTTTTTATATAATGGGTTTTTAACTGTTTTTTTAGTATTGGATTTTGTTGTACTGTTTTACTGCTGTTGTTAGCCGCCCCGAGTCTGCGGAGAGGGGCGGCATACAAATCCAATAAATAATAATAATAATAATAATAATAATAATAATAATAATCTTTATCATTATCATTATCATTATCATTATCATTATCATTATCATTATCATTATCATTATCATTATCATTATCATTATCATTATCATTATCATTATCATTATCATTATCATTATCATTATCATTATCATATTTATTGGACTTACGGTATGTGCCGCCCTTCTCTGAGGGCTCATGGTGGCTCACAACATATATAAAATACAAAGATATATAAAAAAAATCTGTTTGAAAGCCCAATATTTAAAAACAATCTAAGAACCCCAAATTTAAATCATGTGACCCTACTCATTCAACCACAGTCGTACCAGAAACCGGGGCTAGATGTTAAAGTTCAGCGGCCCCAGGCCTGCCAGCAAAGGTAAGTTTTTAAGGCCTTCCACAAGGCCAGGAGAGTGGGGGCGGCACGAATCTTTGGAGGGAGTTGGTTCCAAAGGACCAGAGCCACCGCAGAGAAGGCTCTTCCCCTAGATCCTGCCAAATGACATTGTCTGGCTGATGGCACCTGGAGAAGGCTGGCTCTGTGGAACCTGACCGATCACTGGGATAAATGAGGCAGAAGACGGTTCTGTAGGTAATCTAGTCCTAAGCCATGTAGGACTTTATATGTCATAACCAGTGATGGGCTCCTATGGGAACGGTCAGGAACACAGTTCTGGTAGCAAAATTTGGAGCTCCACCCCAGAGCACCTAATTTGCACTGAAAGATGTTGAAATAAAATGCACAAGCCACGCCCACAATGTGGTAGTAAAAAAATTGGTAGCCTATCACTGGTCATAACCAATATTTTGAATTGCGTCCAGAGACCAATTGGCAACCAATGCAGCTCACGGAGTGACTGTGAGATGTGGCCAAATCTTGGAAGACCCACAATAGCTTGCATGGCTGCATTCATGGACTATAGACTTAATTTTTTTAACACACACACACACACACACACACACACACACACACACACGTCACTGGAATGCTCTCATAATAATTTTGTTGTGGTTCAGCCTGAGGCAGATCAAAGACCAGCTGCGTCTCTGCTGGCTCCATGCCCGGAGGAGGCTGACAGCGAAGAGGAGGGGGCTGAGCAGTCGGACGGGGGAGAGTCCAGTCAGGAATGTGACGAGGAAGAACAGCATGGGAGCCCCGGGGAGGGGCTCTCCCCAGCCAGTAGCTTGGAGTCTTTGGAGTCATTAGGTGACGAAGCACAAGCTGTCATTGACATGCGACAGAGACGTTTAGATCAAAGGAAGGATCAACTGAAGAAATATTATCAGCATTGAATAAGGAACACCAGGGCTTGGGTGTGGTCCTCATTAGCAGGGAAGGGTTTATAAGGCAGGCAAGCTCTTGAAGCCATGTGGAGTGTTATCAGTTTGGAGTTGCTGTAACCTGCATTGTTTTCTCGGCGTCTCTGTTCCTGGCTTGTGGCCCAGCAGTCTTGAAGACCCGTGGGAGGTGTATGTCCGTTATCTACAGCCTTGTCTTGGCAGCAAGAATCCTATATTGATGCATGGACAGTTGCCTTCGTGTATATATTTGGAGTTCCAGTGTTTTCCTGCTTTGTAAGGACATTTTCTGTTAGCTTCGTTTTTCTTGAACATTATAAAACTGTATTTGAATTTTACCGGTGTGTCTGGCTTATCTTTTTGGGTTGGTCATAGCTTCCGGAGTGACCCAGACAGAACAAGTTTCAGTAGCTTTTCCACAGTGAAATTCCTTTGCAGAAATGGCTGGATTGTATTTAGGTAATTGTTTTCAGTTTAACTTGCCATGGAGCGGTTTGACAGCCAGCACGGCCATATGCTCTGAAGATGACTGAAGCTTTAATTTTGTAGGAGCTGAGGTGGAGAAAGCTGTTATTAACTGGTATATGGCAAGTATAAGCATTGTTGTAATATATGTTGGTGTGTGTGCTGCGTGTGTGTATTAAAAACACTGCAAAATTCAGAAGCAAAACAGAAGTGGGAAATGATTCACTGTTGAAATTATCTGGACAGGACAAAGAAAGAAAAAGAAGACTGGACTAACAATGAGGCAAGATAAGGAATAGTAGTTCTTTTATTTATTGCATTTATATCTCACTTCCTTCCATTAGGCAGCTCCCAAGAGCATAGATAATGGTTCCAAATGTAGCTTCCTATCATAACCATTGACCCAAGCTGACTTAGTTTCATCCATTTTAGGAATGATGTGTTTTCACACCAGAGCCCTCACTTTGTGCATAAAGCAATAATTTGCACTGACTCGTCTTCTTAAAGGGGGGGGGGGGGAGGGAGAATCCTATGAAAACAAGAGAAGTAATCTAAGCAATTGTTGAATCCAAATATTTGCTGCTCTGTCCTGTTGGGGAATGCGTGTGTGTTTTATAGATGTTTATTCCAGTTTTTCTCTTCCAATTTTTTTGGGGGGGGAAGGCAGACTTGCTTAGCAATGACATGATTCACTTAACAACTGCAGCGGTTCATTTAAAACTGTGCCAAAAAAGGTCATAAGGTGGATGCAATTCACTTAACAACTGTCCTGCTTAGCAATATAAATTCTGGGATGAATTGTAGTTGTAAGTTGAGGACTACTTGTAATGACGTTTGCCCAGGCTTAACTCATTGGCCTTTCTACAATATTCTAGGGATGTTGAAATTGTGCCTTTGGATTCATAGAACTGAACTTCCAGAAGATAAAGTGGTTAATATGAAGCCATCAGAATTTGTCCTGTCCCAGTGCCGAGCCCCCAGAAATCAGATGCACACCACCAGATTAACTAATAAAGGATTTTACTATGTACAAGAAGTATTTGCAGTTAAAGGTTTTTCAAAGTAAAGTCTAGCAATGGCTTTGCCATACTGATTATAGAGTCTTATCAGCTGGCTAGTGTCCCAGAAAGAGATAAACATGAAACAAGATTCAGAAGCGGAAACGTTCAGAAATTGGCTGAAAGCCCGGTCAAAAAACAATAGCTAGATGCTAGAATGAACTATGTTGTTCTGTGTATCGAAGCATGGTGTGATTCACTCTTAAATACTCTGAGGGTGTGGCCGGTAGTCAGCAGTGTTACTCATGAGTAAACTTCCTCTTGAGTAACTGCTCATGTCTCCTAGAGGCCCTGCGAATCCTAGCATCAAGAAGGTGCTGCTCCTCTTCTCTTGAGTCACTCATCTCAGGAAGTGCAGAAGGCCCTATTTGTTCTTCGGTCTCTGATACTATGTCCTCTTCGCTGTCAGTCTCAGGTGCCAGGAGCACAGGACACCTGTACCATAAGACACCTGTACCCAGTAATGGGCAGCCAAAATTTTTACTGCCATACTGTGGGTGTGGCTTAATGGTCATGTGACCAGGTGGGAGTGGCTTGAACAGTCATCATCGTTCAAGTGAACTGTTTAGTCCTTGACTTACAACATTATCAGTGTTGCTCGCTGGGGTGACAATTTACTTCGCGTTTCCTGTGCTCTCCTTCCTGGGTCACCCTCCCACCTCAAGCTGGGTAGCTAGATGAATGGGTGCTGCCAGAAACATAAAAGTTGCCAGCACTGCTTCCACCCAAGCCTTCTGCTTGCACCTCAGGTGGGAGGTGGAGGGGAGCTGGGCAGAAGAGAGAGAAGCTTGTCCAGGGACAGGAAGAAGGAAAGAGGAAAAAAGCAAGGAGCACAGATGCAGCAGCAGCAACAGGGAAGAAAAGGAGAGCCGAGCCGAGACCGGTAATCCAGGAAGTGACAGCCACCAATCAGTTGAAGCTGCGCAGGCACCTTCATTTCCGCCGGTGGAATTGCGTTCCACCCCATCCTGCCTGCTGCCCACCCCTGCTTGTACCACACCTCCACTGCTTCTGCATCCTCTGGGTCCATGACTAATTTATTTATTTATTTATTTATTACTTAGATTTGTATGCCGCCCCTCTCCGAAGACTCGTGCAGGACGCGAGCAAGCCACAACAGAATTATTCTTATTTTTAAATAAGTAGCCTTTTTTTTTAGTTGTCCCACATATTACTTTAGTTGAATACTTCAGTCAACTTTGCATCAAGAGTGCCAAGGTAGTTAATGATTTTATCTACCAGAAGTCTCAAAATACTGAAATATTAATTATATGGTATCAGTTTTGTATAATACTGGCATGGGGTATCCCCACATTTGAGCCAAGCAAGTGAGAAAATTCACTCTAAGTGAACTCTATTCAGGAAGATAGCATGTAATTTCCAAGCTCTATACCACTGTCTCTCAATCTTTTAAAATGTGTGGATTTCAATTCCCACATCTTAAAGTTCCTGAGGTTGAGACAAATTGTTCTGTCCAATCCAGCAGACAAAAGACATACCAAAGTTCTTCAGAGTTTCATGGGATTTAAGAGTATTGAAATGCTCCATTAAATAATTTAATGCAACATTTTACCATTGCTGTTCTTCATGGCAGTGTATTCCAAAACATCGTTAATATCTAACCAAGTAAAATAAGCAAACAATAATGGTACCAACATAATTAGGCTGAGATGACCTCTTCTGCCCCAAATTAAATAAAACTGCAGGGGGAAAACTATGGTAGTTACTAATGGAATCATAATTTGTAAAACAGTAAATACTTTTTAAATGATTTCTTTCTTTCTCTCCAGGATATACAGTAGTTATGTGGACCAGAGGAAAAATGTATTATTTTCTTTAAGAAGAAAGAAAGAATCTGCCCAGGAAAGATAAATGATTTTCACAGACAATTGTAAAAGGTTATATGCTCTATTGAAACACCTTTTTTTAAAAAAAAGAAGCCATAACGCCGATTATTTAGTTTTACAAGTTTTAATCTAACCATGACCTTAATAAAGTTAATAATTAATTGATTAATTAATTAATGCTTAATAATGTTTGCTTTGTTGACAGTAATGGCGAACCTTTTTTCCCTCGCATGCCAAAAATGCATGTGCATATGCTATTGCACATGTGCGAGTGCACACACCAATTCAATGCATGGGGACGGTGGCAATGGCATCCCATGCTCCACAGAGGCCCTCAGCCATTTCCCAAACTCTGGTGGGCCCAGTAGGCCCGTTTTTTGCCCTCTCCAGGCTCCAGAGGCAAAAATGCCCTCCTCCATCCCCCTGGAGACTCTTTGGAAGCAAACAATGCCCTCCCAGAGCCTTTGGGGGAGCCGAAAATCAGCTGGCTGGCATGCACATTGGAGCTGAGCTAGGATAACAAGCTCACGTGCCAGCAAATATGGCTCTGTGTACCACCTGTGGCACCCGTGCCATAGGTTCAGCATCGCTGGTATAAGGTCTCCTGCTCGAGCAGTGGGTTCAAAGTTTGGTTCCTACTGGTTCTTTAGAACTGTTATTAATTTGGTGATTATATCACAGAGCCAGTTCTTTTGGTGTCACTGTGGGTGCCGCCATCTTGGATTTTGCTTTTGTGCAATCACAAAAGCTAATATTTGATTGCTGCAGGTGCGCGTGTGTCCCCTGTGCAACCTTGAGCGAACTGGCAGCAAAGGGATCCAGAACCCATCCCTGAGCTGGTTGGATTAGAATACCTCTGAAGTCCCTTCCAACTCTATTATTCTATAGCAGTGATGGCAAACCTTTTTTCCCTCAGGTGCCGAAAGAGCAAGGGTGTGCACTATCGTGCATGTGTGAGTGCCCATACCCATAATTCAATGCCTGGGGAGGGCGAAAACAGCTTCCCCCATCCCCCGGAGACCCTTTGGAGTCTGGGAACAGCCTGTTTCCCAACTTCTGGTGGGCCCAGTAGGCTCATGTTTTGCCCGGGCTTCAATGGTTTCCCTGGAGCCAGTGGAAAGTAAAAACATCCTCCCCCATCCCTTCAGAGGCTGTCTGGAAGCCAAAAACGCCCTCCCAGAGCCTCTGTGCAAGCCAAAAATCAGGTGGCCAGCACACACATGCACCTTGAACCTGAATTATGGCAACGGCTCATGTGCCAGCAGATGTGAATCCATGTGCCACCCGTGGCACTCATGCCATAAGTTCACCATCACTGTTCTATAGTTCTAATTCCAATATACTTGCAGGCCTTCCTCCTTTCAAGTTTTAAACCAGATTATAATGATTAAGAGGGGGATAATTTCCCCATTTTGATTCCTTCAAGAAACTGAGGTGACCCTTTTGTGGATAAAACTGGAAAATTGCTATATATTTTGTTCATACAATCTTAGCTTTGATATCAGATACTGTATTGGAAAATATAGATGCCAAAAAGAATTATAAAAGGCTCACTTTTTTTCGGTTCCAGGTTAGTTTGTGGTAGCAAAGATAAATGTTATGATAATGTTCAACATTTCAGATTTGGGCCAGGGTGACTAAGCATTAGGCATCGTAATAACCCTTTTGTTGTCCCCTGGTTTAAAGGTTAAAACTAAAGAACATAATACATACAAAAGTGTATTTAACCATGTAGAAGGAGGAGCATGCAGTATAACTTTTGGGCTGTCTTTCCTCCCTCTCTTCCCGCTCCCTCCCTTACGACCACAACTTATGACCACAATGGACCAAAATGTTGTTAAGTGAGAAATTTGTTCAGTGAGTTTTGCCACATCTTACAACTTTTCTTCATTTATTAAATGAATCATCACAGTTGTTAAATTAGTTAACATTGTTTTTAATAATGGTTTCCCCATTGAATTTTCTTGTCAGAAAGTTGCAAAAGGAGATCACATGACTCTGAGACACTTTCCCAGCATCTGAATTTTATTCCCGTAACTGTGCGATGCTGCAACGTAAGTCATAAGTGTGGAAAAATTGTCATGTCACTTTTTTCAGTGCTATTGTAAGCTCAGTCACTAAATGAACTGTTGTAAGTCAAGGACTACCTGTAATTTGATAATTTACTTCATATAAGTCAGCTATCTAAAAAAGAAGCAAAAGCTATTATTTTAAGCCAAAAACATTTATTATGCTTATTTTCTGAGTTTTTTTTTTTTTTTTTGTAAATCTGTCTTGGCTCCCAGCAAATATACATAATTTTCTCTAGAATATGTTCAATATCACTCTGATGTCATCAGATTTAATTTAAATATGATTCCTTAATACTTTGAGTGTTCTTATTTTCAAACATTGTAACTACTTCACCTTTAACAACAACAATACAAGAGCACGCAATAGATACAAACTAAATGTAAATTGCTCCAAACTAGACTGCAGAAAATACAATTTCAGCAATACAGTGGTCAACGCCTGGAATTCACTACCGGAATCTGTTGTTTCTTCCCCCAATCCCAAAATCTTCAACCTTACATTATCTACAATAGAAACATAGAAACATAGAAGACTGACGGCAGAAAAAGACCTCATGATCCATCGAGTCTGCCCTTATACTATTTTTTGTATTTTATCTTAGGATGGATATATGTTTATCCCAGGCATGTTTAAATTCAGTTACTGTGGATTTACCAACCATGTCTGCTGGAAGTTTGTTCCAAGGATCTACTACTCTTTCTGTTGTATCCTTGTAAATAGTTTGGTTCCGTGTGGAAACGCTGTCTGAGCGAGAATCAGGAAGTCGCTCCTGATTGGCTCAGACGCGGCTGCTCTCTCTCTGGCGGGAACCGCAAATGTATAAAAGAAGCGGTTTCTCCCAGGTAGAGCAGACGGTATCCGCTGAAGTCACTTACCTTACTGAGCTGAAATAAAGGAACCGTTCTCACCTAACCCTGTCTCTGGGTCTACTTCACTGGCGACGACGGACGGAAGAACCACGCGTGCAGAATGAACAACCTACAGATCGGCCGGGCTCCCGAGTTCTTTGACCCGGAGAAATCCTCCTGGGACGCCTACATAGCCAAGTTCGAGATCTTCCTCGAGGCAGCGGGAATAAGGGACGCCGACGCCAAACGAAAGCGGGCCATCTTCCTGAACTACTGCGGTCCAGAAATCTTCGACCTCGCCCAGACACTCACCGACCCGCTGCCAGCCAAATCCGTCGCTTGGGACGTCCTGCAAGCCAAGCTCGCGAGCCATTTCAAGCCAACGAAACCAGCCGTCGATACCCTGTCTCTGGGTCTACTTCACTTTCAGTAAAATAACATTTTCTCATGTTGCATTTGATCTTTCCCCCAACTAACTTCAGATTGTGTCCCCTTGTTCTTGTGTACACTTTCCTATTAAAAACACTTCCCTCCTGAACCTTATGTAACCCTTTGACATATTTAAATGTTTCGGTGATATCCCCCCTTTTCCTTCTGTCCTCCAGACTATACAGATTGAGTTCATTAAGTCTTTCCTGATACGTTTTATGCTTACGACCTTCCACCATTCTTGTAGCCCGTCTTTGGACCCGTTCAATTTTGTTAATATCATTTTGTAGGTGAGGTCTCCAGAACTGAACACAGTATTCCAAATGTGGTCTCACCAGCACTCTACATAGCGGGATCACAATCTCCCTCTTCCTGCTTGTTATACCTCTAGCTATGTAGCCAAGCATCCTACTTGCTTTTCCTACCGCCCGACCACACTGCTCACCCATTTTGAGACTGTCAGAAATCACTACCCCTAAATCCTTCTCTTCTGAAGCTTTTGCTAACATAGAACTGCCAATACAATACTCAGATTGAGGATTCCTTTTCCCCAAGTGAAATAGACCTCTCCCCTTTTCTAAGAGGTCTGTAAGGGGCGTGCATAAATGCACCTTCGTGCCTACTGTCCCTGTCCTAATTTAGTCTTTTTATTTTTTCTATCTCTACTTTATACTTATATTATGTTAGACATACTACAATACTATATTTGTATGACAAATCAATAAGATAAAATAAATAAAATAAAAGCTAAATTTCTTTTTCACATGTTGGGTTTTATCATCTGTTCTTCAAAGTATGAACACATGAGGGAGACAAAGACATGTTAATAATGGAAGTGAATAACTGCTCTCCGAAGCTTGACCACTCAGTTACTTAAATTTTAGCTAGGAAATTATTAGACCTTCTCATCAGTACACATGGATGCTAATGCAGACATCAAGAAGATAGCATAACTTTTTATCATATGCATGCTCGCATAGCAACTTGTGCTTGTGTGTGAGCACACACACGCACACACACAAATGCACACACAGGTAGTTTCACAACCACAACTGGAATCATTAACTTGGTTGTTAAGTGAAACCACCACTGTGTTTAAGGTCTTTCTTCAACTTTGCTTTACATACCTGCAAAGGGATGTACATGTGAAGATTGGTTATAAAAGTACTTTTTCATCACAGACGTAACTGTGAATGGTCACTAAACAAAGCAGCCACTGAATGAAAACAAGTTCTATATTTGTAATAAATATAACTGTAGAACAGGGATGTGCAACTCGTGGCCTGCGGGCCGGATGCGTCACACACTGGCCACTGCCACGCCCGATTTAGCGAAGAGGGAAAAATTGTGCTATGTCACGTAACAACGTGAGTTCACATTCCTGTCTAGGATGACAGTGAGTGGGGAAAAAATTCTGATTTGGGAAAAGTTTTGTTCTGAGCAACAGCTCGTGATCTCTCTTGTACTACAGCTAATAAATGTATAGCATTCCAAGGCTACATTTCAATGACAAAAACATTGCAAGATGTTTTATGTATCTCTCATAGCATGTCTTAATTTACCCACTTGAACTATAATCCGGCAAAAGAAAATCAGTTTTACGTCTCATTGGTTTCTGTTGAAAGCACAAACACTTAAAGACATTTAACTCTGGAGGATCCTATAATCATTGCTTGGAATTAAGTACTAGCTGAAAAACAATGCTTTGGATATTATATATAGTAAAACCATGCCAGAATAATACCAATTGGAGTGTCCATAGGGGGCTCCACAAAATCAAGACAGTGGGGGCTTTGATCACATGATCATGGTGGCCATCTTGAACTTTACAAGCCCCTCCCTACTGACACTCTGAAACAACAAGTTTGTGTGTTTGAAGGAGAATATGTAAGCTGATGATTTTCCAGGAATCTGAAATGTAAGGAAACATCAATTATTTGATATGCTCCTTCCTTTCAAAATACCGCCTGTATCTGTCTTTGTTCCAGATTTGGTCAAATTTAATCACAAAGTCAATTTTACTTCACTTTAGGTAATGGCAATAATCAGCTTATTCATTACTCCATAGCTATACTTGTTGATGGCATCGTTCTGTTCCATAAATGGTAATTAAAAAAAAAATACCTGAAGTAATTTCAGATCAATTTATATAAAACATATCTAACCCTAACGGGTCCTGCAAATAGGTTGGATTTTTAACTTTGATACTTCTTGGAAGTTCAGGGTACTGCAGGATAATTGTAGCTATTATTCATGCTTTCCTAGGCACGCTATTCCCTTCGGATATTTTCAATAGGACTGTTTAGGAACTAGGATACATGGAAAGCACCTATAAGATTTTTTGGAATGTATAGGATGTATTGATATTACTTGTTCATTTTCTCCTTTGGTACTTTGGTTTTGCCCTTTGGATAGTAAGTGATACTGTAAAATATTAAATGGAATGCCTACCTTTAGACCAAAATCAAAAGCAAAGCTTTTAAAACAAGTTTAAAGAAATTTAAGGGTTAATTTCTTTAATATTAAAGAAATATTTTTAAAAATCAATCATTTGCCATATTTTTTGGAGTATAAGATGCACTACCCCCCAAAAGAGGGTGGAAATGTTAGTGAGTCGTATACACCGACTACAGCCTCCTGAAACCCTGCCCTATGTGTCCCATTTTGCCAAAAACAAGTCTGATTTTCCACAAAATCAGGGTACACAGAGGGTTTGAGAAGCTTGCAGAGGAAAAAAAATACGATGGATGGGGGGAGGTATTCCTTCCTTCCTTCTTTCTTTCTTAATAGGCATTCATTTTAAAATACACATGTATTCTATATTTATATGTATTTAAGTACATTTCTATCTTTGTTAATCATCTAACATCATTTCTCTCTCTCTCATCTTTCTTTCTTTCTTTCTTTTGTTCTTTCTTTCTTTCTTTTTTTCTCTCTCTCTCTTTCTTTCTTCCCTTCCTTGCTTCTTTCTTTCTTAATAGGCATTCATTTTAAAATACACATGTATTCTATGTTTATATGTATTTAAGTACATTTCTATCTTCTTTGTCAATCATCTATCATCATTTCTCTCTCTCATCTATCTATCTATCTATCTATCTATCTATCTATCTATCTATCTATCTATCTATCTATCTATCTATCTATCTATCCACCCACCCACCCACCCACCCACCCACCCACCCACCCACCCACCCACCCACCCACCCACCCACCCACCCACCCACCCACCCACCCACCCACCCACCCACCCATCTATCTATCTATCTATCTATCTATCTATCTATCTATCTATCTATCTATCTATCTATCTATCTATTTTGTCATTTATTTAAATTACAGGATTTACCTATTATATTTATATACTGGTACTTGGAGTAACTATGATTTTTAGCTATGTTTTCCCCCCCCATAGCTACCATGTTCCTTACTAGATACACATGCATGTAGTGTATAGGTCATCCTAGAAAGTATGATCATGGCTGTAAGCTAATGATATACCCTTTCTGTATGTTTTTGCCTATTGATAAATATGATTTTATGGCATTATTTTTTTTATAGATGCATAGCATTAATTGCACACTGAATATGTATAAATGGCAACAAAAAAAATCAGATCTCTTATTCAGATTTGTTTATTCATTTAATTTACGATTCTTCTCTAATGAGTTCTGAAGAATGCTGACCAAATGAGGACAAAGGGCAAAGTCCAAAAAGCGAAAAACTTAACACTAAGTCTAAAATCAATTATCAATTAGCTTAGAGTCTGCTTAGAGATTTTCTAAATGCCAAGATAATTGTGTCTGTGTTTGTGTGTGTGTGTGCAGATGTCAAGTGGTGTATTTATGGCTGAAAGCAGCTCAGGAGAAGGTTTCTCTCACACACCATAAAGTAACGGCGGAGGGAGGGGTAGAGAAGTACTTTTGAGTCCAGCTGTTTTGGCAGCTGGACCAAAAGATTAAAGATTAATACACTACAAATATACAATCAGTAGTTAAGGAATGAGGCTTGGAGCAGGAACACCCAAATTCAAATTCCCCTTCAGTCCTCATATCTCCCTGAATGGGTTTAGTCCACATTATCTTTCAGCTAGCCTAGCCCATCTCACAATATTTCATTGAGAAGAAATATTGGAGGATGGAGGACTGAACTCTAGAAAAGGTGAGATATAAATTCAACAAATTAATTAATAAATTAAAAACCAAGAGCCGGGGTGACACAGTAGATAGAGTGCTATACTGCAGGTCACTGAAGCTGACTGTAGATCTGTAGGTCAGCGGTTCAAATCTCATAACCAGCTCAAGGTTGGCTCAGCCTTCCATCCTTCCGAGGTGGGTAAAATGAGGACCCGGATTGTGGGGGCAATATGCTGGCTCTGTTAAAAAGTGCTATTACTAATATGCTGCAACGTCCTACCGGTCAATGACTATTTCAGCTTCAACCGCAACAACACAAGAGCACGCAACAGATTCAAACTTAATACGAACCGCTCCAAACTTGACTGTAAAAAATATGATTTCAACAATCGAGTTATCAAAGCGTGGACTCAATTGGGTCAACCCCTAACCCCCAACATTTCTCCCTTAGACTCTCCACGATTGACCTCTCCAGGTTCCTAAGAGGCCAGTAAGGGGCGTATATAAGTGCACTGGTGTGCCTTTCATCCCCTGTCCAATTGTCTTTCCTTTCTCTCACTTATCATATATATTCTCTTTCTTTCATATATCCTCTCCTCTAAGTTCACTTTTACCCTTATATATATTACTACATGTCTATTTTTCTTCCTATGTATTTGTGTATTGGATAACTAAATAACTAAATAACTAAATAACTAAATAACTAAATAACTAAATAACTAAATAACTAAATAACTAAATAAATAAATATGCTGTAAACCGCCTATGTTGAATCTAAAGAGAAGGTGGCATAAAAATTGAATAAATAAATAAATAAATAAAATAAATAAATAAAACAAATAAACCAAGAGTTTAAACCATGTCTGACTAGCACTTGGCAACCAATGTAATTCTTTTCAGTATAGTCATTATATGCCTTTGCACCATGCATCAAATTCAACATCTGGACACTTGTCAAGGATAGCTTCAGGTAAAACATGGTGTAGAGTTTAAAACAGTCAATGGTTACTTATACCTTATGGCCAAGTATGACAACCTGAAGGTTTGTAGGTAATTTGCAGATGGTACTCCAGGCATAATTACTCCTTGCCTCTCTTTGATATGGGAATCTACTGAAGTGCTCTTGAACTTGTTGTTTCAGAAGGAAAACAAATCTCAGTCTAGGCAGAATTTTAGTTCCTGAACCCACTTTCCATAGCACCTCTACCTGGTCTAGTTTTGATTTCATGTTATTCTACTTTATCTAGCTCATTATCACTTAGACCCAGCAGTGGGTTACGAGCTGGAGCACTAAATTGCGCTCGCTGCCACGGCTCGTAAGTGTTTACAGGGCCAGCACGATTTTGCTTTTGCATCTGTGGAAATCGCACACGAAGCCGCAGGTGCGCCCATGTTTTGGTGAGGTTTTACCTCCACGGGTTCAGAAGCAAAATCGCGCTGGCCTCGCAAGCACTTACGAGCTGCGGCGGCGAGCACAATTTAGTGTTTATTATTTATTTATTTATTTATTAGTTGGACTTGTATGTCGCCCCTCTCCGAAGACTCGGGGCGGCTCACAACAAGTAAAACAGTCACAACAATCCAATTAATTAAAATATTTAACGATTTAAGAAAACCCCATGTAATAGCAAACACACACACAAACATACCATATATAAATTTAACGTGCCCAGGGGAGATGTTTAGTTTCCCCATGCCTGATGGCAAAGGTGGGTCTTAAGGAGTTTTCGGAAGGCAGGAAGAGTAGGGGCAGTTCTAATCTCCAGGGGGAGTTGGTTCCAGAGAGCCGGTGCCGCCACAGAGAAGGCTCTTCCCCTGGGACCCGCCAACCGGCATTGTTTAGTTGATGGGACCCGGAGAAGGCCCACTCTGTGGGACCTAATCGGTCGCTGGGATTCGTGCGGCAGGAGGCGGTCTCGGAGATATTCTGGTCCGATGCCATGAAGGGCTTTAAAGGTCATAACCAACACTTTGAATTGTGATCGGAAATTGATCGGCAGCCAATGCAGACTGCGGAGTGATGGTGAAACATGGGCATACCTAGGTAAGCCCATGACTGCTCTCGCAGCCGCATTCTGCACGATCTGAAGTTTCCGAACACTTTCCAAAGGTAGCCCCATGTAGAGAGCATTACAGTAGTCGAACCTCGAGGTGATGAGGGCATGAGTGACTGTGAGCAATGAGTCCCGGTCCAGATAGGGCCGCAACTGGTGCACCAGGCGAACCTGGGCAAACGCCCCCCTCGCCACAGCTGAGAGATGGTTTTCTAATGTGAGCTGTGGATCGAGGAGGACGCCCAAGTTGCGGTCAATAATTCCCCCCCCCAGGGTGATGGACGGACAGATGGAATTGTCCTTGGAAGGCAGAACCCACAGCCACTCCGTCTTATCCGGGTTGAGTTTGAGTCTGTTGACACCCATCCAGGCCCCAACAGCCTCCAGGCACCGGCACATCACTTCCACCGCTTCATTGACTGGGCATGGGGTGGAGATGTAAAGCTGAGTATCATCGGCATATTGATGATACCTCACCCCATGTCCTTGGATGATCTCACTCAGTGGTTTCATGTAGATGTTAAATAGCAAGGGGGAGAGGACCGACCCCTGAGGCACCCCACAAGGGAGAGACCTCGGAGCCGACCTCTGACCCCCCACTAACACCGACTGCGACCGGTCAGAGAGGTAGGAGGAGAACCACTGGAGAACAGTGCCTCCCACCCCCAACCCCTCCAACCGGTGCAGAAGGATACCATGGTCGATGGTATCGAAAGCCGCTGAGAGATCGAGGAGCACCAGGACAGGATAAACCCCTGTCCCGGGCCCGCCAGAGGTCATCCATCAACGCGACCAAAGCGATTTCCGTGCTGTAACCGGGCCTGAAACCTGACTGTCGGGGACCTAGATAATCGGCTTCTTCCAAGGACCGCTGGAGCTGGAGTGCCACCACCTTCTCGACAACCTTCCCCATAAAGGGAAGGTTGGAGACTGGACGATAGTTATTAAGTACGGATGGGTCCAGGGAGGGCTTCTTGAGGAGGGGGTGCACAAGCGCTTCTTTATAGAGTGTTGGAAAGACTCCCCTCCCCAAGGAAGTGTTGGTAATCTCCTGGGCCCAGCTCCGTGTCACCTCCCTGCTGGCCGAGACCAACCAGGAGGGACACGGATCCAGTAAACAGGTGGCAGAACTCACAGCTCCGATGGCCTTGTCCACTTCATCAGGTGTTCCAGCTCGTAGCCCACTGCTGCTTAGACCTCTCTCCGGGGTACCAACTAGGAAAGATATAATCTCAATAAATTACTGGAAAAGATGCATGGAAGTCATGATAAATATGTCAATAAACAATAAACAAATTTAGAAACATAGAAACATAGAAACATAGAAGACTGACGGCAGAAAAAGACCTCATGATCCATCTAGTCTGCCCTTATACTATTTTCTGTATTTTATCTTAGGATGGATGGATGTTTATCCCAGGCATGTTTAAATTCAGTTACTGTGGATTTATCTACCATGTCTGCTGGAAGTTTGTTCCAAGGATCTACTACTCTTTCAGTGAAATAATATTTTCTCACGTTGCTTTTGATCTTTCCCCCAACTAACTTCAGATTGTGTCCCCTTGTTCTTGTGTTCACTTTCGTATTAAAAACACTTCCCTCCTGGACCTTATTTAACCCTTTAACATATTTAAATGTTTCGATCATGTTCCCCCTTTTCCTTCTGTCCTCCAGACTATACAGATTGAGTTCATTAAGGCTTTCCTGATACGTTTTATGCTTAAGACCTTCCACCATTCTTGTAGCCCGTCTTTGGACCCGTTCAATTTTGTCAATATCTTTTTGTAGGTGAGGTCTCCAGAACTGAACACAGTATTCCAAATGTGGTCTCACCAGTGGGATCATAATCTCCCTCTTCCTGCTTGTTATACCTCTAGCTATGCAGCCAAGCATCCTACTTGCTTTCCCTACTGCCTGCTTTGTATATTCAATTAATGTAAAACATTATTATTTTATAAACAATTTGAGGAGTGTAATATCTTCCTGCTGTTCAACAGACTACTCACGAGCTGTTGTTTTCATAAACTGTGTTTGTATATTTTTTATACAATGCTTTAGGGTAGTTCCTAAATATATGTAAGATTTCATAAATGCAGGCCTTAATGTCCATACTGGCCAGATTGAATTTTCACTTCCAGTCATTTTATCAAATGATCCCCATCTGAAGTTAATGAAACAAAGAGATTGAGTGCAAGGAAGAGATTGACTTAATATAACGGAGCTGAATTAGATAAAAAGGGAGGAAGGAGATCTGCAATTACAGATTGACAAGTTGTTTTAATATCCACTAATGCAAGTCTGGAGCAGCTGGATTAATTAAGTAATATGGTGAAAGCAACCCGGGTTGTTATGAATTTCAGCATACCTTGGGGGGTTTAGTGAGGTCAGCAGGCTCAAAAGTGCAACTTCTGACCATACAAAAGTGCTGGGATTGATAATTATCAATTAATGTGGGTCTCTTGCAGTGATTTGAAAGGGCTGGCTTAAAAATGAGGGGTGAAAATAGGCTTTAAGATTAGCAGGACTAAAATCTTGTAGAAATTGGTCCTTGAGAATATTACACAGAACAGGACTGAATGCATAAGATTTGATTGGTTTTTATATAAATGGCTTTTATTGGAGTTATTTTTTTAGAGCTTATATTCGACTTCTTTTTTATTGCTGTATCTTTTTGTATTGTTATTATGTTGGGCAGCACAGAAGTTGAATAAATAAATAAATAAATAAATAAATAAATAAATAAATAAATAAATAAATAAATAAATAAATAAATAAATAAATAAATAATAAATCTCTTGCTACTGGCAATGGTTTGTTCCTTGGCACATTTATTAAGGCTAACCAGAGAATCCACTTCAAGTTTGAAAATGGATGGGGGTGTACCCAGGGGTGGGCAGTGGGCAGGATGGGGTGGAACACAGTTCCACCGCTGGAAATGAAGCTGTGGGCCCAGCTCCAGCTGACTATCCCCCACTCCCATCCTCCTCCTCTTCCTTGGAAAGCGGCAGGGAGACCAGCACCGGCAGGAGTGGCAGGGGGGCCATTTCCTCCCCTCTCTTTTCTCAACAGCTGATCGGTACCCATTTGCCTAGCTACCCAGCCTAAGGCAGGGGGCGACCCAGGAAGGAAAGTGTTGTATCTGCTCAGTTACAGCCGCAGATTAGAGCCGGGCGATAGGCGTCCCTATCCAGGGTGCTGATTGGCCGCCAGCCCCAGTTACAATGTAAGCGGGAAGTTTCTCTCTGCGGGATTGGGTGCTGCCTCAGGCAGCTTGTTATATATAAACCTGTGTGTGTATTATTTGCTTAAGTCTGTACCTGCCAGGCCTGGCATGAGTTCTGTAATAAACTTCTGAGTTAACTGTGGCCTCTATTACATTGGCGACGAGGTAGCGAGCCTATGCTGAAGATTGACAGTGGAGACAGTAAGTCAGGATGTCTGTGCATTTAACATTCCCCCCCTTTGATCCTCAAGGGGAGACGTGGGACTCCTATGTCGCCCGTTTTGATTGTTTCCTGATCTCAAATGGATACCAGGACATTTCTGGGGATAGAAAGAGGTCCTATTTTTTGGGGTTTTGTGGACCCGATATGTTTGAAACAGCTCGTGCCCTGTTTGCCCCAGTTTCCATCCATGATGTGGCTTGGGATGATTTCTTGAAAACGTTACAAGATCATTATGCCCCTGCCCCTTCGAGGTGTGCTCGTCGCTACACTTTTTATCAGCGAAATCAAGCCGAAGGGGAGTCTATTAATGACTTTCTGGCTGCTCTCCGTAGAGCGGCATTATATTGTGAGTTTGGGGACCTTAATGACTACCTTTTGGATAGACTAGTTTTCGGAGTCAGAGACGGTCGCCTCAAGCGGCGTCTCCTGGCGATCCGGGATTTAACCTTCCAAGCTGCAGTGGCGGAGGCTCGTGCTTTCGAGTTATCTACACAATCTTTGGCTTCTATGGACAGCTCAGTTAATGCCACGCAAAAGACGACCCCTGTCCCGGATAAACCCAAGCTGGCCCCGGAGGAGGTGGGCGATTTAGGGGGCGAAGAAGATGAAGAGGTCTGCAGATTGGCTACTAATCGGGCTAGGGAAGCACCGACGGGACGTCCTCGTCCTCCTTTGTCGCCGTGCCGTGGCTGTGGGGGGGGTCATTATCGTTCAAATTGCCCGTCCCGAGATGTGGCATGTTGGCGGTGTGGTGCCAAAGGTCACATTGCCAGAGTTTGCCGGTCTCGTAGATCCCCTGCTGCCCCGTTCCGAGAGCAGCGTGAGTTTTCTGGCTTCAGCTCTCGGGGTCAAAGACGGTTTCCCCCCCCCAGAAGAGATGACTGCAACGCGGTGTACAGCTGCCCTCGTCCGGTTCCGTCTTATGTCAGGAGGACCGCCGGCTCGGCTGAGAAAATTTCTGTGGTGGTTCAATTGGGGGGTTCTCGTTGTAGCATGCAAGTAGACACCGGATCTGCTCATTCATTAATTTCATGGGCCACCCTCAAGCGCTGTTTCCCTGCCTGGAGGAAGAGTCGTCTGCTGCCCTGCGCTTTGAGCCTGCGGGATTACCAAGGAGCTGCAATTCCTATCATTGGAGAAGGTCGTTTTGCAGTCCGCTTCAAGACTTTCGCTGGTAGACTGCCTCTCGTAGTGGTGGATGGACCCTTTGCCAGCCTGCTTGGACTGGACTGGTTCTCTTCTCTGGGACTCTCCGTTGAGGGGGTTAATGCTATCGTGGGGGAGTCGGGATTTGAACAGCTGGCACGGGAGTTCCCTGCCGTTTTTGACAGCAATTTGGGTCGGTATACTGGCACCCCCATCTCGTTCAATTTAGATCCTAAGGTTCCAGCAGTTCGTTTAAAGGCCCGTCGTGTCCCTATTCCCCTCCGTCCTAAGGTAGATGCAGAGTTAGACAGATTAATTGCCCAGGGGGTTTTAGAGCCGGTAGATCAGGCTGCTTGGGAGACCCCTGTGGTGATTGCTTTCAAGGGGGATGGGGGAATCAGATTGTGTGGGGATTATAAGTGCTCTGTGAATCGTGCATTGGCCCACCATTCATACCCCTTGCCAGTGGTGCAACAGCTGCTACATACTCTGGGGGAGGGTCGGGTGTTTGCCAAGCTCGATTTGTCCCAAGCGTACCAGCAGCTCCCCGTAGACCCCCTGACAGCCGAGGCCCAGGCGATCATCACCCATAGGGGGGTATTTAAGTGCCACAGGCTGCAATTCGGGGTTTCCATCGCCCCCGGCATCTTTCAAGGTTTGATGGAGCGCCTGTTATATGGACTGGAAGGAACTGTGCCGTATTTCGACGATGTTCTAGTGTCGGGGAGTTCCACAGACGAACTAATGATTCGAGTAAGGAGGGTTTTGGCTAAATTTAAGGATGCTGGGCTTAAATTGAAAGCTAAGAAATGCGTGTTTGGGGTGCCCAGAGTCGAGTTCCTGGGTTTCACGGTGGATGGGCAGGGAATACACCCCACTCCTGAAAAGATTCGTGCCATCAGGGATGCCCCCAGGCCACAATCCAAGGGAGAGCTCCAGGCGTTCCTGGGTTTACTTAATTTTTATGCGGTCTTCATCCCGCATAAAGCATCAGTGGCTGAGCCTCTGCACAGACTTCTGGACAAACAGTCCCCTTGGCATTGGGGAAAGAGGGAGGAAGCCGCGTTCGTGGGGGTTAAAGAGTTACTCACTTCTAATAATATCCTGGCTCAATACTCACCTGGACTGCCCCTGGTACTCACCTGTGACGCTTCTCAATACGGGGTGGGCGCGGTCTTAAGCCACAGACTGCCCAATGGTACAGAAGCTCCCCTGGCTTTCTTCTCCCGCACGCTGGCTAAAGCGGAACGTAATTACGGCCACATCGACAAGGAGGCGCTGGCTCTGATTGCTGGGGTCCGAAGATTCCACGAGTACCTGTATGGCCGTCACTTCGAGCTGGTGACTGACCACCAGCCATTATTGGGATTATTGTCTGGGTCCCGTCAAAGCCCTGTAGTTATCTCCCCCAGGATGTCACGATGGATAGTTTTTCTTGCTAACTATAGCTACACCTTATCATACAAACCTGGGCGCCATATATCTCATGCAGATGCTCTTAGCAGATGCCCCCTGGCCGAAGTTTTAGTGGACCCCGCACCTGCATGTTCTGTCTTTGCGCTGTCAGATGGGGGTCATATTTTATCTGCAGCCGAGGTAGCCTGGGAAACTGGGCGGGATTTCACCTTGTCCCAAGTGAGGCAATGGGTGTTAAGGGGGTGGCCTGTCTCAGCCCCTGCCGAGGAGTATGTGCCTTTCTTCAGGTGTCGAACCGAGTTCTCCGTGGAAAGGGGAATTCTGCTGAGAGGGTGCAGGGTGGTAATTCCGAGTAGGCAGCGCAGCCAGGTGTTAGCTCTCTTGCATGATGGCCATCCAGGCATTGTGCGCATGAAAAGCCTGGCAAGGGATTACGTGTGGTGGCCGGGGCTGGATAAGGGGGTAGAACAAAGAGTGGCAGAGTGTAGGACATGCCAAGAGCACCGGGCTTTCCCTCCCCGAGGAGAGCCATTGGCCTGGGAGCCGCCTGCGGGCCCCTGGGCTCGGATACATATTGATTTGGCTGGCCCCTTCATGGGGCAGTCTTTCTTGGTAATAGTGGACGCTCACTCTAAGTGGGTGGAGGTGGTGCACCTTAAATCCACACAGTCACAAATGATTATAGAGGCTCTGATGACAGTATTTGCCACACAGGGGTTCCCAGACCTCCTGGTTTCGGACAACGGCCCGCAATTCACATCTGTACTGTTCGAGTCGTTCTTGGCATCGGTGGGCATTCGCCATGCGCTGACCTCGCCTTGGCACCCGGCCAGTAATGGGCAGGCGGAACGGGCAGTGAGGTCAGTCAAAGATTCTTTAAAGAAGATGACTGGGGGTTCATGGCAGAAAAGGTTGGCAGATTTGTTATTAGCACAGCACACGACACCCTGTGTGGCCACTGGCAAGACCCCTGCTGAACTATTAATGGGTCGCAAACTTCGAATAGTCTTAGATAGACTTCATCCGTGGTATTCACAGTCGGTGCCCTGGCCAGAAACTCCGGCCAGAAAGGTGAGAGTAGGTGACCGGGTGTTTGCGCGCTCATATTCTGGGGAGCAGAATTGGGCTGAAGGAGAAATAAGCAGGGAGTTGGGTCCCAGGTCGTTTGAGGTCATGTTACGGGATGGCCGAGTGTGGAGGAGACATTTGGACCAAATTCGGTCAGACAAGGGAATGGCTACTGGTGAGGAAAGAGGTCAAGGCCACCCCGGAATCGTTATGGAGGAAACCCTAAACCGAGGCGGAAGTAATGGGGAAACTGACAGCTCGGCAGAAGCCTCGCCGTTTGGAAGCGAGGGAAGCAGAGAGGCGAGTCTGGAGACCGGGGAGGAACAAGAAATAGAGCCACGGAGATCGGGACGTCTTTGTAAGAGGCCGGAATATTTGAAAGATTATGTATGTGCTAACGAAAGGGATAGGAGTGTTGTATCTGCTCAGTTACAGCCGCAGATTAGAGCCGGGCGATAGGCGTCCCTATCCAGGGTGCTGATTGGCCGCCAGCCCCAGTTACAATGTAAGCGGGAAGTTTCTCTCTGCGGGATTGGGTGCTGCCTCAGGCAGCTTGTTATATATAAACCTGTGTGTGTATTATTTGCTTAAGTCTGTACCTGCCAGGCCTGGCATGAGTTCTGTAATAAACTTCTGAGTTAACTGTGGCCTCTATTACAGAAAGCACGGGAAACGTGAAGCAAATTGTCACCCCAGAGAGCGACACTGGTGAGTTTGTAAGTTGAGGACTTAACAGTTCACTTGAATGATGATGATCGTTCAAGCCACTCCCACCTGGTCACATGGCTGGCAAGCCACTCCTACCCAGTCACATGACCATCAATCCACACCCACAAAATAAGCCACACCCACCGTGTGACAGTAAAAATTTACTGGGTGTACCATTATTCATTTTCTAGAAAACAAAAGCCTGGGCATTTTAAAAGGTTGTTTCACAAAAACTGGTGGAGAATAATAAACAACCAAACAGAAGAAAAGATAAAAAGTAAAAAGTAAAGGAGAGGAGAAAGGAAGGAAGGATCTGGTGACAACAGCATGCAATTGTTTGAGCTCCACTGAAGCTTGTGTTCAAACATAGCCTGTAGAATAGAGTTTTATGCTTGTATAAATAAATAGGGTTTCTATTCTTTGATGTACCTGGAAAAGCCTATATATTCAGGGACTTGATTTGCATTCTCAAATTTGCAGATTCTAATTCTACCAATTCTGAAAAATGAGAGCAGTTTTGCCTCCATAAGCCTTTTCTTAGTGTTTTCTAAAATGACCTTGCATTAAAAAAAACCCCAAAACCATTTTGTTTCCTTTATTAGTTCAGAATGAAAATATGAAAGTAAAAGAGGTATGGATATTTTCTTTCCTCACTTTGCATTTACAATTCCAGTTCTAAAAAGCTGTGGAATCTGATATGGGCCTGCAGCAGTTAAAAAAATTCACATCAACAGCCCCAAAGCCTAATGTTCTACACCTTCAGGAGATTTGAATAATTAACAGCTTAAACATAATATTGTAAGCATACATTTATAACGATCGTACCATGCTTAAATAAGATATTTAAGAAAAGCGATTTGATCTTATTCTTGATCACTTGCATCCCAATGTTAACTATATTTGGGAGCAATTTTTAATTCCCGTTGGTTTTATTGGCTTCAAAATGATTGTCTTCATTTAGGTTCATACTTAAGCAAAGCAGTCTAGCACATCTACAAAAACACATCGGAGTAGTAGAAGAACAGCAGATGGGCAGAACCAACATATTCATAAGAAAGATATTAAACAGACAGAGATTTGTAATGCTGTGGGATGAATAAATTAAGGAAGTCATAAAACATAACAAGCAACTGCATAATATATTTCTAAGAGTTATGGCAACTGTAAGCTGACGATGAGAAAGACAACTGGCAAAAACATATGTTTTCCTTCAAGACCAATAAGAGAACAGTAATTACTGATAGAATTGGGAAACTTTAGTGATATTTATCATCTCACGCTGCAAAAGTAACATTTCCCATGCTAGAGTTCATAATACAATAATTTTCTGAAATTGCCACTTCATTTAAAGAAAGAGTTGGAGAATTCAGTGACGAAACAGCAGGGCGGATGGCATTGTAAAAGTAGACTTAAATTTGGTTTATAATCCTGATTTGTTTGGCTAATGGGCCGTAGTTCTCTACTTACTTATTTTCTTTGTATCCTGCCAATTTCCAAAAGCTCCAGGCAACTGACAGTCAAAAAACTTCATAAACAGAACCTTCTTGAGAATAATGAAGTCCACTAACGACATAGATCATGGGTGTCAAACTGGCAGCCTATAGGATGGATGCATAATGCGCAGGCCATGCTCACCTCAGCTCTGCCAATGGGAAAAACCTCATGAAACGTGATGTGATGGCAACGTGATGTGACATAGACTAAATGCAATATCAAAATTATGTAGAAAGGAGATAATATACTATATAAAAAAAAATGCATCTGCTCCATTAAAATATTCATTTGCAACATGCTTCTTCCTGTGCTTGATGGAAAAGCCAGATCTTCAGGGCTCTCTCTTGGACCCCAGGAAGGAAGAAGTAGAGCAGATTATTGTGGGGAATGAATTCTAGAGTGGCAGAGTGGTGATGAAAAATGTTTATTACTGCAGTCTCATCAGATGGCATTCCTGGTTAGATGGGACCCAGAGGGAGTTGATCCTATCTGATCTCATCAAATGAGCAGATGAACATGGGAGAAGGCAATCTTGAAGATAAATTGTTTCAGAACCATATAGGTCTTAACATGGTGACAATAGCACCATGAATTGCAGCCAAAAACTGACTGCCAGCCAATATAGCTTCCAAATTTGCAAGGTGACCTGATTTATCCCATGAGAAAGAAGGAATGAAATAGGAGTGAAGGTACTGCATGGTAACTCATGTTGCTTATCCTTAGACTATCCACGGTTGACCTCTCCAGATTCCTAAGAGGTCAGTAAGGGGAGTGCATAAGTGCACCAGCGTGCCTTCCGTCCCCTGTCCTAATGTCTCTCTTATATTTCTACTACGTACATGCGTATGTTTATGAACTCTTTTATTCCCAATGATTATTTCTTCCATATTATTCCTTTTCTTTTCTTCTATTCTTCTTCTATTCTTCTTCTATTCTTCCATTGATATATTTTACTATGATTATATCCTCTGAAAGCTACATTATGTATTGGACAAAATAAATAAATAAATAAATAAATAAATAAATTAGATTCATTTGGCTTGAATAAGCCAAAATTCTGATCTAGGGCCCTGAGTCTGCGGAGAGGGGCGGCATACAAATCCAATAAATAAATAATGATTTTTAGAATATTTTGTGCTATTTTAGGTCAATTCAATGTTTGAATTCATAGTTGTCTGCTATGTTTATATTAGGAAGAGAATTATCCATTTGTGTGAAGAGCTAGGAGGCATTAAGCAGAGGTCTTCATTATTATTATTTATTAGATTTGTATGGCGACCCTCTCTGAAGACTCATTCGGTTGCAACTTGTCTTTATGTCTGCAATTGAATCTGCATGTAGCTATAACACTAACTATAGCACTTAGACTTATATACCGCTTCACAGTGCTTTACAACCCTCTCTAAGCAGTTTACAGAGTCATTATATTGCCCCCAACAATCTGAGTCCTCCTGTTATCGACCTTGGAAGGATGGAAGGCTGAGTCAACCTTGAGCCAGTCAGGACTGAGGAATTGAACTCCTGGCAATGTGAGCAGAGTTCGTCTGCAATACTGCATTCTAAACACTTTCTTATCAAGGCTCATGTATCTGTGTATGAATGCTTGTAATATGTAATGACTGGGAAATGTTATATCCAGCACAGTGGTGGGTTTCAGTGTTTTTTTACTACAGGTTCTGTGGGTGTGGCTTGATTGGTGGGTGTGGCTTGGTGGCCATGTGATTGGGTGGGTATGGCTTGGTGGGCATGGTAGGGGAAGGATACTGTAAAATCTCCATTCCCACCCCATTCCCACCCCATTTATTTATTTAATCCAATACATAATACACATTGAAGAGAATAGATATGTAGTAATATAAGTAAAGAAAAGAATAGAAGAAAAGATATAAAAGTATAGGTGAACATATTTGAAAGGAAGAAAAGATAAATGAGATAAGGAGAGACAACTGGACAGGGGACGGTTCTCCAGAACTGGTCAGAACCTGCGGAAACCCACCTCTGATCCAGCAGACACAGTGATATCTTTGAAAGTGAAGTCATGGAATTGAAAAGAACAAAAGACCTAGCTAGCTTTTCCAAGCAATAAAGTATTCCCAAATTATATCCTAAGATGTAGTCCTGTTTCCTCTTGCAAAAATTATCTTGCCTGGGAGGTTCTTTAAAAACTTCCAAAAGATCCAAGTTTAATTGTCTTTGACATAATGTGGTGGTATGGTTAAATAGATTTGAAACATGATCAGCTCTGCTCAAGACTACTTCCACTAAAGCAATGATTTTCACCTGAAATGACTCAGCTCCACATTTGCATTGGCTGTGATTGACTTCAGGCAAAACAAAGTCTTTATGGAAGGACAGGTACCATTTTTGAGGAGACAAATTCAGGGCTAGGCCTACTTTTAGGCAAAGTAAATCAGACACTTCTTGCAACAGCTGCTATAGTGGAGGAAGATAAACAGAAGGGTTGTTTCATACTTTCTTCTATTATTAAACTTATTTCTGGTTGCAATGGGCACATTGTTCAGTTCCCAGAATTGTAAGACTTCAATTGTCAATCCAGTAGACATCTGTAAATGTTATGGAGAGGGGATACATTTTGTATTTTGTAGCAAACTATCTCAGGACAAACTTCACAAAATTGTGTAGCTGGTGCCCAGATTGAATTGATTGATTTAAAGGAATGTTAAGACATGAGTACACCACACCACAAGCTTTTGAAAAGAACAAAATGTTTTGAAGCTGTTAGGTTACATAGCTTCCACTTATAGTTAAATACTGGGAAGAATTAGCGATTTTGAAAAATATAATTCTGCTATTTTCAGATCAAAATGTAGTTTTATCAGTGTGGTAAAAAGTCTTTTTTTGATATCTCTAGAGAACCCAGCCTTTTAATGGGGCACTTGTGGCAGAATGTTATTTTTCCAAAACTCATATTTTATTGTACAATTGTAGGCTTAGTCTCATTGATGTAATGCAACTAAAATATTTTTTCCATGTTCTCATTCCCCCTGGTCCACTTCTGTGCACAAGGAAATCAGATGAAAGATATCAACAGATTGCTAGGATTTGAAGCATTGCTTTTTCAATGAACTGAGCACAGTGTCTGTCCAGGCTATTGATTTGCCAAGCAGGTTTAACTCATAGTTGCTTGCATGCATGATTTAACTGCCTATCGGTGGGGGTTTCCAGAAAAAAGAAATGCAACATTTTCTACAGGAGTAAATGAAGCAAATATTGTTCCCTGGAGGAAATAGAACAATGTGTATCCACAGGTCCCTTCTGACATTTTTTTTAAAAAAAAGAGTATGTTACTGTAACCTATAACAGAAAATATAAACATGCTGACAAATAATTTTAAGATACTGTACTTTTGCTGAGTAGCACATAGTATATGAACCAAGTTGAAGTCTTATAATAAATGTTTTGAAATGGGCAATAATGCCAGAAGTGATGTTTGTTGAATTGAAATATTTTATTTTTTTTCTTCTGTAAAAGATTTTATATCACTTACCTATTATAATATATTTATATAACTTTCCATAGAACACTAAAGCTTGGTGACTCCAACATCACACTCATGATCTCTTATATTTTCCTGTATACTATCATAATTTATTATTTCTAAGCAAGATCTCATCGCAAACAGCAGTGCTAATGGATAAGTCAACTCCATTTTACTTTTGCAAATCCCATAAACCAAATTAATGAGTTAACAGATTAGGTACTGAATAGAAACATAGAAACATAGAAGACTGACGGCAGAAAAAGACCTCATGGTCCATCTAGTCTGCCCTTATACTATTTCCTGTGTTTTATCTTAGGATGGATATATGTTTATCCCAGGCATGTTTAAATTCAGTTACTGTGGATTTACCAACCACGTCTGCTGGAAGTTTGTTCCAAGGATCTACTACTCTTTCAGTGAAATAATATTTCCTCACATTGCTTTTGATCTTTCCCCCAACCAACTTCAGATTGTGTCCCCTTGTTCTTGTGTTCACTTTCCTATTAAAAACACTTCCCTCCTGAACCTTATTTAACCCTTTAACATATTTAAATGTTTCGATCATGTCCCCCCTTTTCCTTCTGTCCTCCAGACTATACAGATTGAGTTCATTAAGTCTTTCCTGATACATTGTATGCTTAAGACCTTCCACCATTCCTGTAGCCCGTCTTTGGACCCGTTCAATTTTGTCAATATCTTTTTGTAGGTGAGGTCTCCAGAACTGAACACAGTACTCCAAATGTGGTCTCACCAGCGCTCTATATAATGTGCTGTATGTACCAGTGTGAGTGTTTGTAACATTCATACAACAAAATTGGAGTATCGGAGAATCATAAATTTGGAGATATTTACAATTAAGAAAGAACGTAGAAGATTCCTTCTAAAATAGGAATCACTGAGATGAGCTATTTATCGATTGTTCCTTTTAGTGGAACTAAAGCTGAAAGAAACTCATCACTCTTGTTTTAATAATAATTATCACTAATGATCACTATTACATGAATTTATCCAGGGGTGTCAAACTTGTATTCTCACAGAGTCACAGTGGTTTTTTCCCCTTTTGCTAAACCGGGTGTCGGTGTGGCCATTGTGTGATGCATTCAACCCATGGGCCACAAGTTTGACAGCCCTGAATTATACCTTAAGCATAAGCATAAGCATTCATCTGACTCAATGTACTATGGAATTGCTTCTGCTCTGTGAGATCTTGGGAGATATTGAAATATTTTCAGCAATAAACTGGGCTCATGGGAATGCTCCTTACCACCTGTGTTCTTTAAGTTCTAATAAAGGACTATTATTATTTTGTGAGACATGCATTGATTTCCACACTTTATGTAAAAGGAGATTTTCTTTTGTCACCATATTCCATATTTCTTTATTTGCAGAAAATATGCTATGCTCTATGCTACATGCTATGTACAATACTTCCTGGCTGGTGGAATTAGCCTTCTAGCATATTGACTTGCAAAATCATCTCTGAATAATCCCTACTTTACACAGAATGCTTGGGACATAGCTTTATATGCATTGGTTGCATACAGCCAAAATATTCCATAACTGACTAGTACTTTGCTTCCCATTCACACGCATGTTTTTCTCAGAGGCAGAAATGCATGAAACAACTGATTATGTGAGGAACATCCTTGGTTCAAACCACAGTAAAAACTTCCAAAGTAATCTGCAATGGGACCATGTCAGCGGAATTCCGAAAAGCAAATTTCTGACTGATTCTTCATCCAAGTGAATATGTAATTAGTTTGATTTGTAGAGGTTCCAAAGAAGCTCATTTTTGACTGGTCTGTCTTTGAAACATGCAGCTGATTTCAGGCAAAACTTGTTGATTGATTAATTGATTGATTGATTGATTGATTGATTGATTTGATTTGATTTGTATGCCGCCCCTTTCCGTAGACTCGGGGCGGCTCACAACACAATAAAAACAGTTCATGACAAATCTAATAATTTACAATTTAAAATATTTAAAAACCCCATTATTAAACAGACGTACATACAAGCATACCATACATAAATTGTGTAGGCCCAGGGGAGATATCTCAGTTCCCCCATGCCTGTCGACAAAGGTGGGTTTTAAGGAGTTTACGAAAGGCAAGGAGGGTAGGGGCAGTTCTAATCTCTGGGGGGAGCTCGTTCCAGAGAGTCGGGGCTGCCACAGAGAAGGCTCTTTCCCTGGGGCCCGCCAACTGATATTGTTTAGTTGACAGGACCCGGAGAAGGCCCACTCTGTGGGACCTAATCGGTCGCTGGGATTTGTGCGGCAGAAGGCGGTCTCGGAGATATTTCACCTGATGTTGGTTAATTAAGAGCTATTTTGATTTGGTGTGATGTAAAATCAGGCTTTGTTAAATTTCAGGCTAACTTCCTTATTCTTAAAGCTATTGGGATGTTAATAGATCACAATACCTTCTCTACGCAGTGGTACATGATGATTTGCATGGTTGCTGGTACTTGTGTGATTTTAAATTGAATCCTGTGCTATTATGTAACAGTGCATATTCAATTGTCACTGATTTTCCAAGTTATCTTAGCTAACAATAACTTTTTATGTTATTTTACTCAAGTGTTAATTCTCTGTTTTGTAGTTCCAATATGTATGTCTGTCTTTAGCTGCAAGATATGCAGCAAACCCTTGATGGTGATAGTAGATTTCTACCAGGGATGGGTTGCTCTTGGATTGGCCAAACCAATATCAACCCACTGGATATGTCCCGATGATGTTATGGATCTGGTTCGGTCAGTGCCGATCCATGGGCATCACATCTTTTTTGGGATTTTTGGCTACTGATTATGGCTACTGATTATGCGCGGAAGCAGAATTGCATGAGAGGCTGCGAGCATGTGAGCAAGTGGAGCAAGCACACACATGTGAAACATCATGATGCGAATAGTGGTGAAAGTAAGTCAAATCCACTTACTTTCTGTTGTGGTTAGCTGTGGCCCAGCTCCTGCACCAAGCAATGTGGAGGTGGATGTGGGGGAGACATCCACAGGCCGCAGGCCTGTTTTGCTTCCAGTAGAATCTGTCTCCTCTGACCAAGGAAGCATGAGTGACATGGAAGAGGGGAGTTTGGCAGACAGCCCAGGAGGAGATCAATCATCTGTATCATCCCTGGATTCTGAACAAGAATTAATGACATATCCACGCATGCATAGAGTGATGCATGGGAGACAACAACTGAAGGATTATTACAAGAGAAAATGAGGTCACCTGTGGTTGGGTTGGGCTGCTGTAATTAGTGCTACAGATAAAAGTGCAGCCTGGTGTGTTAGCCTCATGGCAGTTTATCTGATTCATTGTTTCGTCAAGATCGTGGTTTTTTGCTGTTCAGGATTGTGTGTGTGGACTCTGTGGACTTTAGAATTGGACTCAATTTCCCAGTTATTGGGTGAGCAATTTCACCTGTGCCTTGTACCAGAAAATCCCTTTGACATTTAAAAAGGGAGCTGTTTCTGTTTTTCTGTTTATAAAAACTTTTGGGTTTTCCTTTTATCGTGTGGTGTGTGTCTTCCTGGACTAATTACCCTGTAATTATGGGCGGTTGAAACACGCCAGCAGAACACTTTCTAGCATGCTTAGATGATTGAATAATTTCCTTCCCTCCCCCCCATTGATTTCTAGATAGCTTTAAAATTGTGTTTCTCTAGTACTTTTCCAATTTGGACTGTAACTTTCCCAATATAAGGCAGGAACATCTTCCCTACTGAGAATGGTCTTAGGTGTATATATACACCTTTATTTTTAAACCGGCTACCAGATAATTAGATCATGGTCTATTAACCCGGAAGCTCTTGTCTATTGGAAAGTTGAGATTTGGTCGTATAAAGATAATGAATAAAGATCAAATCAGAAAATCAATACAGAAAGGAAGAAGTAATGAGTTAAGATGAAGACTGGGAAAATGAGGACTGGAGCTAACTTGATGAGATCCTAATAAAGAGTAAGAAGTTTAACAAGCAAAGGCAATATAACAGGAGTGTCAAACTTGATTGTGTCATGTGAAGTATGGTGACATTTTTTGCCTTTGCGTGGGCGTGGGCGGATGTCTCACTTGTTAAACTTATGACCCTTTATTAGTATCTTCTTACTCTTTATTAGGATCTCATCGTTAGCTTCACTCCTCTTTTTCTGTGGTCCAGCAGTTTGACAACCCTGCAATGTAAGAATCAGTGTAGGGATGCAGTGGAATCATGGATGATTTGTGACAATAGAAAGTTAAAGAGAAATAATGATTAGTGTAGGTGTAAATTACATTCAGTTGATGTACCTACCACCACATACCCCCACCCTCCTGGCCTTTTGGTGGTACATAACGTCACCTTACTGGCCTTCTGGAAAGCTGTAAATACCTGGGGCCATTGATTCGATGAGGTACCATTGTGATCTGGCCATAAATGATACATATGGTTTTATTGGAGAGTTTAAATTGTTTTAAAATTGTTTTTTCTTTTTAGATGTTTAAATATTAATATTATATGTCTTGTTCTTTTTGGTTGTGAGTCACCCAGAGTCTTAGGGAGTTGGGTGGCATACAAATTGAACTAACTAACTAACTAACTAACTAACTAACTAACTAACTAACTAACTAACTAACTAACTAACTAACAATTTGTTTCTTTTCATTCTTTGCTTACCCCCTTCTTACAGTTGGCATAAAGCATTTATCTCAAAGTGAATAGTGTGATGGATATATAATATGTATGTACCTGTATGTACGTGTTTCATAATTAGCTTTTATTCTAGGGAATATAAATATGAATGAACATTTAAAAAATAGGAAATGGTGGCTGAGTATTACGAAGGAGCAAGAAATGTATGATGCTGTTATTTTAAAGTCAATAATTTCGGTGTGGAGAGAACCAACAGGGGACAGGGTTTTATTTATCTTTTTCCTCCCCCTCCTTGGCCCGGGGACTCTGTTAAATACAAAAGCAAGTAAACAAAATTCCCCGAGGAAGCCCAATAAACCACAAGTCATGCCTAACCCTTCCCCAGCCCTGTGTTGTAAACAGCAGGTGGAACTTATGGCTAGTTTTTGTCTGCAAATGCTAACAATTATAGGTAATTTTTCATTTTGATGGAGGAAGCAGGTATTAAGGCAGGGAGAGAAAGGAAAGGGGAAAAAAATGATGGGCAGGGAGAATAAAAAATAGCCACAATGAGAGAAAGAGAGAGAGAGATTTCCCAAGGGTCTTATTCAATCCCAGGTCGACAACCTAACACGAATGTAGAGTGCTAGGTAGCTCCTTTTCATCCCCTTGAGTAAGATCTAATTGTCTCTGTACTGTCTGTTGGCAGATGCAGTCTCTACATAACAACAGCCCCCAGACAGAGCTGCTTGATTAATGCCTCCAGCTGTCATATGCCCCATTATCTGTGCATTTGCATAACTTAATGGTTTAGGACAGGGGAGAAAGGATGCTTAATTTAATGTTTAGCAGGCCCTTGATAGCTGAATAATTTAAGAACTGTCAAGGGAGGTCAGTCCTACAGCAATACAGCAAGACAGCTATAATTTCTGCATAATATTATTCTCTGGCTTAGGAGAAGTGGGAGACGATGATGAAGGGGTGTCGCTATCTATGTGTGTGTGTGAGAGAAAGTGAGTGTGTGAGAGAGTATACATGTGCACACAAAAGAACAACTGCCTGAAAGGAAGAATTATTTCTCTGATACATAAACTCTCCCGATCTAGCAGTTAGACAAGCATATACTATAAGCTTATGTGCGAAAACAGCCTTTAGGGAAAGGGTTAATAGCTTGCAACCACCTCCCTCCCCCCCTCCCCCATAACCAATTTGCTGAAGGGGAGAAATACAGAATTTACTCAAATTCAACTAACAGCTCAACATGCTTTGAACAGGAAACGCTCTCAGTTTCATTAGATACTAATGAATATTATTAAGCTAATCTGCCATTTGTTTTCTAATTATGCATCACAAGGCACCACGGTGGCAGCTGAGGCAGCTGCCAGAATACATTTATTTTTATTCCTACATTACATTTCCTGACTGAATCGAGCAGGAAATTATTAGGACGACTTGAAAAAAGGATAACGGGGGAAACGCTCTCTAAGAGTCTCCTTTCAAATCAGTTAAGTGGTACCCTGGTCTCATCAGGGCTGTTTCATTTGTCCGCTTCAGTGAACGTGCCTGTGAAATGGGAATAGATACAGCTAATGAAAACAAGCGATCTTGGGTGAGTTTTCTGATGGATTTCATGGATTTCTCTCCAAAGATCCCCAACTTTCGTATAGACATATACAAAAAGTGATAAGGCCAGTGCTATCTCTTGCATGTTACATGTAAAGAAAACTCTGATAAATTGTCCTCGTACATGCATGGTTTATAGAATAGAATAGAATTTTATTGGCCAAGTGTGATTGGACACACAAGGAATTTGTCTTGGTGCATATGCTCTCAGCGTGCATAAAATAAAATATACATTTGTCAAGAATCATGTGGTACGACACTTAATGGCTTATAAAATTTGTGTATGGTATGCTAGTGTGTATGATTGGTTTTGAACTTGTGGTGTTCTTAAAATTAATTTAATATTGGATTTGTCTTGTATTGCTGTTGCTGTGAGCCGCCCCGAGTCTGCGGAGAGGGGCGGCATACAAATCTGATTAAACTGAAACTGAAACTGATTGTCATAGGGGTCAAATAAGCAATGAAGAAGCAATACTGTATTAATAAAAATCTTCAGATATAAGCAACAATTACAGTCATACAGTCAACATGGGAGGAAAAGGGTGATAGGAATGATGAGAAAAACTAGTAGAATAGAAGTGCAGATTTAGTAGAAAGTCTGACAGTGTTGAGGGAATTATTTGTTTAGTAGAGTGATGGCGTTCAACATTCAACCTCTCTTTAATCTCTTGGTTAAATAGATTAAAGACCATATTCCCCCACGTAACTCCCAGCGATCGACCAGAGCCCACTGGGTTGGCCTTCTCCAGGTTCCAATGCCGACTAGCGGGGCCTCGTGGGAGGACCTTCTCTGTGGTGGTTCTGGCTCTATGGAACCAACTGCCATCAGAGACTAGACTTTCAATCCTGGGCCGAGAAAGTTCAGAACTAAGATGCCTTAAACAAGATCTAAGTATTGCCCACAAGATCATATGCTGCAACGTCCTGCCTGTCGGCGACTACTTCAGCTTCAACCACAACAACACAAGAGCACACAACAGATTTAAACTTAATATTAACCGCTCCAAACTTGACTGTAAAAAATATGACTTCAGTAACCGAGTTGTCGAAGCGTGGAACTCATTACCGGACTCCATAGTGTCATCCCCAAACCCCCAACACTTTACCCTTAGATTATTTACGGTTGACCTATCCAGATTCCTAAGAGGTCAGTAAGGGGTGAGTACAAGTGCACTATAGTGCCTTCCATCCCCTGTCCTATTGCTCTCCTATATCTCCTATTCCTTTCTTCTATTCCTATATCTATTCTTCTATTCTTTCATTGATATGTTCTATTACTATATCTTCTTTTCTCTTCTTTCTTAGATATATTTTACTATGAGTATCTCCTCTATAACCTTCATCATGTATTTTACTATGTGTATATAGATATATACCCACTAAAACCCTCATTGTGTATTGGACAAAATAAATAAATAAAATAAATAAAATCAGCAGTGAAGGGATACCAGGTTTTTTACTACCACACTGTGGGCGTGGCTTATGCAGGACACCCTGCATTTTCTTTCAACATCTTTCAGTGCAAATTGGGTGCTCTGGGGTGGAGCTCCATTTTCACTACCCCACTGCGTCCCCCTCTATCCGGGCAGTAGCCCACCCCTGCCTCAGAGACTCATGCTGCCCCCACCCTCCTGGCCTTCCGAAAGGCTGTGAAAATATGGCTTTGCCAGCAGGCCTGGGAGCCATAGAACAACTAGCTCAGCCCCAAAGAGATGAATGTTATTGAATGAATGTTGTATTGGGGTGTTTTACTGGTTTATATTTATTAGTTGTTGTGTTATTCATTGCTATATATTGCATTGTATTCTATTGTTTATGGTTGTACGCCTCCCAGACCCCACTAGGAGTTGGGCGGTTTAGAAATTAATTAAATTAAATTAAATTTTGGGGAAAGGCTATTGAGAAGATAATCAGGCTCTGGTTGCAAGGTTTGGGAGTTAGGGTTTTGCTAGTTCCACTCCTCCTTGAGCAAGTAGCTCCAAAGGTTGAATTTTTGTTGGGGATGGGAGGGAGAGGTTGGGCACTGAAAGTACTTCATTATGCAGTACAGTGTTCCCTTGATTTCCGTGGGGGATGCATTCCGAGACCGCCCGCGAAAATCGAATTTCCGCGAAGTAGAGATGCGGAAGTAAATACACCATTTTTGGCTATGGACAGTATCACAAGCCTTCCCTTAACACTTTAAACCCCTAAATTACCATTTCCCATTCCCTTAACAACCATTTACTCACCATTATTACTGGTTCTCACCACTGAATAAGATAGTTAGTGATCCTGATATTTATAAACATAATTATTTATTAACAATAATTATTTTTTTTGTTATTTATTTGCAAAAATTATTAGTTTGGCGATGACATATGATGTCATCGGGTGGGAAACACCGTGGCATAGGGAAAAAAAGTGAAGTATTTTTTAATTAATATTTTTTGAAAAACCGTGGTATAGGCTATTCACGAAGTTCGAACCCGCGAAAATTGAGGGAACACTGTATTTTGGAATTCAGTCTTTTATGTCATTCAACATCCACAGGGAGAGGTCATCTGCCAGTTTGGGATGCTGCTAATATTTCAGCTATAGATGTCTACTCTGGACCCATTGGGAGAATGCAGTAGAAGTCATGACCCAGTATCTGGAGGCTGTCTAGGCCTGTATTGGGGTGGGGGGGATGACCACAGACTCATATTCCACCCAAACAAGATGGAGCGGATCATGATTCAGAGGATGATTGCTTTTAAGACCATACCATCTTTGGTGATGGGATTGTGCTGTGCTAGAAAAATGGGATTGTGCTGTGCATAGGGTCACTATGTTAGTACTGATAATTGCTGTGAAGATTATTGGAAGGCACTCCTTTAAACTCCAACCCCTCCATTTTATCTTAATGGTTTTCCTTTTCTTGAATCTTTTGCTTTTTCCTCTGATTTCTTTTTTGTTTTTTTACTTTCCAGATAGTTTGTGTTAGCTTTTATCTTGGCAGTTTCAAGTTGCATGGAAAGTTAACTTCCTGAATTCCCCAGCCAGCATATTGTCGTTATTTACATATCTGTTATTTCCCTCCCTCCCTCCCTTCCTTTTTCCTTCGTTCCTTCGTTCCTTCGTTCCTTCCTTCGTTCCTTCGTTCCTTCTCCTTTCAGTAAAGGCAGCCTTCTTTTCCTCTAGCCGAGATTGAAGTTGTGCTATATTGGTAACATTGTGATATGCACCTTCACTTCTTCCTTGCTTTGTGTTTTCACTTTTCTTTGCCTTTTATTGCTTAATTATTCAACGGATTGTTATTTTTATATTAGATTTTTAAAAGTTTAATTGAATGTGAACTGCCCTGAGCACTGTTGCATGTAGATTTGGGTAAAGACATTCTTCAGCGATGGAGAAATTAAGTGATGCATTTTTCATGAAGTATAATTGTACTGACATGGCATCCTCCAGATTCAGGGATAGTCTATCTATTGTGTAGTGGGTTGCAGTAGCCAAGAACAGACCAAGATGGATACAACAGCATTTATTGGCTCAAATTGAACTGTGTAACAGCAGGCAAATCACTGTAATTTATACTCTAGGCCCACAGGGCTTAATACTTGAAAGAGTCCAAATATGAATGTTCTAAGTTTCCCTTCAAAACAGTTGGAATTAACAATTAGGGTCACCCAAAAGTTAGTTTCACTTTAGCAGGGCTTAACACAACTATATATATTCAATACATAACACTATCACTAAATAGTGTTTCTAGGAAATAGTTAGCGTTCTCCTAATTCTCCATTTGGGCTATTCCCTTTGGAAAGCAGGATCCTGGATCATCTAAATCAGGAGTCTCCAAGCTTGGCAACTTTAAGACTTGTGGACTTCAAGTCCCAGAATTCCCCAGCCAGCCAGCCATGTTTGGAGACCCTTGATGCAAACCATTGGACCTATCTACCAAGCAACTTTTTTTGTTCTTAAAAGGTCTTAGACTAAATGCTTCCGTTGTTGGGAAAAAGTGAGGACATGTCCCATTTTTAGGGAACATTTGTGAGGCATATATTTCAATCAGCTACATTTCAGAATGTTGGCCAATTGGTTTATTGATAAGTAATTATTGCTATTAAATTAATAAGTTGAGTTTCTTTGGGGGGTATCCTATGCTCTAGGGATCTTGTCGAATTATAGTAGCTTGAGTAGCAATCTTTGTAATTATGTTGTTGTACAATTATTTTCTCTTTAGCTTAGATTGCTAAACTGAAATGAATCATTCAGATTCCTGGCTGGCAAACCTATTTTTCCCAGAGTTTTCAATAGCTTTTGAAAAAGGAACAATTTTAATAGTTCTTCACTGTAATGGAATATGAGGTTTGTCATTGAGTAGGTTTTGATAATGACCAGTGACCATTTCACTGAATTGGAACAGGGCTGAGGCTTGCACACAAATAAGATTGTCAATTCACAAGCTAGCCTAATTATTTTTAAGTCTGACATTGATGATACTATTTCTGCTTGTTCCAAACCAACAGATTGGAACAACAGCTGGCACAAGGACATTAAGCTTTTCTCCAAGGTAACACTCCAGGGAAATGGTAAGAATACGAAAGGAGGAGGAAGCAATTACATTCAATGGCTTTCTCCAACTGGATACCTCCAGATGTGCTGGACTACAGCTCTCACTAACTGCAGCCAGCGTGATTAACTAGAGTTAGTAGGCATTATAATCCAACACATCTGTATAACATCAGCATTCTGTATTAGAAAAGTAGGATGGCTTTGAAGAAGTGTCCACAGTATATTCAGAGGTGGACTGCTAAGGTGGAACGGTGATGTGTGCTCATCCCTGTGGCTCTGAGTGCTAGCAGAATCCAGTGCAATTATGCTACTGCACCTGGACAGGTAGTGAATTCACGCACGGACATGCAGGTGTGTCATGGGTGTGTGATTGAAAATCACACACGGACATACAGCTGCGTGATTGAACTTGTAACGGCATCCAAATCAGCTGAATACCACCTCTGGGGGGCAGGGTTTTATCTTGGCCTAGTTGCATTTCTAAATAACTTCTTAAACCCTTTTCAGAAAGTAAATGCGGTAAGAGAAAGCAAGTAAATGCATAAAAAATATTGTTTTCTTTCGGAGGAACTGCAGCTGTTCCATTGAAAGGAATAGCTTCCTTTAGCTCATAGGTTGAAAATTAAATGTTGATCTAGCCCAGGACTGACAATGTTTGCTTTTCATATCTGTCGCTGCACAGGTTTCAGAGGAAAGTTCTTAGTTACTTGACAGTCCTCGCGCCATCCTGAGCTTAGATCAATAACAATAAATATGAAAATTGCAACATATTTTTAAAAAAACAAATCTAAAATCAAGATGAATATTGTGGAAATGACTCCTATTCCCAAATTCTCTGAAACCTGTACAAAGAAAAGAAATAACAGGAAAGCTGAAAAGAAGCACAAATCAACCTGGACCTCTCCTGGAAATGTAGGACTGTGCCCTAAATATACGTAGTACATAAAAGCAGACATTCCTCTCCACTACATGATCCATTTCACATGCTATTACTCATACCATTTCAGTTCAGTTACTATCACCCCAGATAAAGAAGCAACAGTTACAACAGTTCAGTTAGTGACCGTTCAGAGTTGACTTGTGCCCATTTTTCACACTTATGACCATTGCAGCATCCCATGGGTCACGTGATCAAAATGGGGTTTGTTGGTGACTGACTCACATTTATGATGGTTGCAATGTCCCGGGATCGTGTGATCACCTTTTGCAATCTTCTGACAAGCAACGTCAATGGGGAAGCCAGGTTCACTAAACCAGTGTTTCCCAACCTTTTTTGAGCTGTGGCACATTATTCACATTTACAAAATCCTGGGGAACATTGAGCAGGGGGGGGGGGCTATAAAAGTTTGGACAAAAACCCCTCTCTTCCTCCCTTTCACCCTATTTCTCTCTCCCTCCCTCTTTCTTTCCCCCTCTCTCTCCCTCCCTCTTTCTGTCCCCCTCTCTCTCCATCCCTATTTCTTTCTTCCTTCCTTCCACTCTTTTTTGCTCTTTCTCTCTCCCTCCTTCCCTCTCTCTTTCTCTCTTTCTTGCTTTCTCTCTTTCTCTTGCATTCTCTCTCTCTCTCTTGCTCTCTCTTTTATTCTCTCTTTCTGTCTCACTTGCTTTCTCTCTCTCTCCCTTGCTTTCTCTCTTTCTCTCTCTCTTGCTTTCCTTCCCTCTTTCTCTTTCTCTCTTGCTTTCTCTCTCTTTCTTTCTTTCTCTCTCTCTTTCTCTTTCTTGCTTTCTTTCTCTTGCTTTCTCTCTCACACACACTCTTTCTCTTTCTCTCTCTCTTGCTTTCTTTTTCTCTCCCTCTCTTTCTTTCTTTCTCTCCTGCTTTCTCACACACACACACTCTTTCTCTCTCTCTCTCTTCCTTGCTTTCTCTCTCCCTCTTGATTTCTCTCTTGCTTTTACTTCTCTCTCTTTCTCTCTTGCTTTCTCTCCTCCTTTTTCTCTCTCTCTCTTTCTCTCTCGTGCACCACACCAGCAACAGAGAGAGAAAGAGAGAGAGAGCGGAGAGAGAGTGGAGGGCGGCTTGCTGGTCCGTGACCCCCTGGATCAGCAGCCCTGCATGGCCCCAGCACGGACTCCGCCGTCACCTTCGCCTAAGAGGCAGCAGCCACATTCACCCCTTCACCCTCCCAGGTGTCCGTGGCGCTCAGCGCCCGGCCACGTGCCACTTCCGCCTCCCGGTACCCCACCTGACTGTTACCTGCAGGAACAGGTGGTGGGGCGCCACGAAGGGCGGCACTTGAAAGCCACCACAGCGCCGTTGTTGTCATCACGGCACAAAGCCACACAGTCCCGGATCGCTTGCTTCTCCGGCCAGCAAGCCGGCTGCCTGGGAAAGCGGTGCGCTTTAAAAACGTGCGTTTTTCAAATGCGCTGCTTTCCTAGGCAGCAGACTTTGCTGGCCGGAGAAGGGAGCGATTCAGGACTGCGTGGCTTTGCGCCACTTCAAAAATTTCTGTGGGGGGGGGGGGTTTCCTAATGGCTGTGCAGGCGCCCGCCCACACAGCTTAGAAGCAACAGTGGCCGGTGCCCTCCCACCGGGCCCCAAAAGCTCATGCCATCACCGCTAGGGAAGCTCCAACCAGGCCGGGCTCGCGGCACACCTGACCATGTCCCGCGGCACACTAGTGTGCCGCGGCACACTGGTTGGGAAACACTGCACTAAACAATCATGTTATTAATTGAACGATTGTAGTGACTCACTTAAGAAATTTTATTATTTATTTATTTTATTTTATTCTTTGTCCAATATACAATACATATGGAAGAGAATAGACATTAAGTAATATATATAAAGATAGTAAGTAAAAAAGAAGAGAAGTAGATGAGAGGGAGAGAATATATATGATATATGAGATAAGGAAAGACAATTGGACAGGGGACGTTAGGCACACCAGTGCACTTATGTACGCCCCTTACTGGCCTCTTAGGAACCTGGAGAGGTCAATTGTGGATAGTCTAAGGGAGAAATGTTGGGGGTTGGGAGTTAACACTATTGAGTCCGGTAATGAGTTCCACTCTTTGACAACTCGATTGTTAAAGTCATGTTTTTTACAGTCAAGTTTAGAGCGGTTAATATTAAGTTTGAATCTGTTGCGTGCTCTTGTGTTGTTTTGGTTGAAGCTGAAGTAGTCATTGACCAGAAGGACGTTGCAGCATATGATCTTGTGGGCAATACTTAAATCGTGTTTTAGGCGCCGCAGTTCTAAGCTTTCAAGACTCAGGATAGTTAGTTTATTTTCATAGGGTATTCTGTTTTGAGTGGAGGAGTGAAGAGCTCTTCTGTGAAATATCTTTGGACGTTTTCGAAAGTGTTGATGTCTGAGATGTGGTGTGGGTTCCAGACAGATGAGCTGTATTCGAGAATGGGTCTGGCATAAGTTTTGTAAATGGGGCAAGAAAAGTCATAAAATGGGGCAAAATTCACTTAGCCAATATCTCACTTAGCGACATAAATTATGGGCTCTATTTGTGGTCATATGTTAAGGGCAGTGATGGGCTCCTACAGGTATGGTCAGGTACGCAGAACTGGTAGAATTTTTTTTCTTCTTCTCCCTTCTGGGCTCTGGGTATGTTTTTCCTATCGCAGTAAATGAGGTTGAATGTGTATAATTTTAGAAGAACTGGGCATGCGTGTGTGTACATACACTTTATATAGTATATAATGGATATTTTTGTGTGCCTGTGTGTAATATGTATGAACACATATGACATATATACATAGAATTAAGTAGTATACTTTGGATGTTCAGTAATAGTAAATAGATAGGGAAATTGTATCTCTTTGAGGTGAGGAGAGGCCAGGCACCCTAACCCTAACCCAAATCCCTGACGTGAATTACGTCAAGTTGGCCACCTTTAAGCCAGTTACATGACCTTTAAGCCATCCCCGGTCATATGATGGTCAAGCTACTCCCGCCTGGTCACATGCCCAGCAAGCCGCACCCACAAAATAAGCCACGCCCGCAGTGTGGTAGTAAATATTTTTGCAGCCCTTCATGGTTGAGGGCTAACTGTCTCAATTTATAGGGGGTAAAGCTGAAGAGTAAATTAGTCTTCCAAGGTGCTGGTTCTAATAACATCTTGAAAAGCTGAAAAGCAGATAGCAGGTTGAGCCTCCTCGAGTATCTTTCTCAAATACGGAAGTAAACCTATTCCAGATGAGAAAAAGACCGTAGCTCAGGAGCACATAAAATACTTCACATTCAGAAAATATCTATTTCGTTCTCTGCTATCTCCAGTTATTGCTGAGAGAATTTCCTGTCTCTGGCCCTTGAGAACATGATCAGTCACTGCAGGCAACTCTGAAATAGATCAGGTGGTGGACAGATACCCTCAGTGGTAATCTTGCAGTGGCCATCCATCAGTGCCCTGGCTGTTTAAGCTGCTCCTGTATTGTGTTTGTGTAAGCTTGACCCCTATGCTGACTTAAGAAAGTCTTGTCTTTAAGAATGTCAGAATCTTTGATAGCAGTTTGTAAGGCATTCAGGCCTGGACTGCAGGTTATCATGCATTCCACTGGGCATTTTCCTTGCCACTCAGCCCTGTCATTTTATGTTCCTGGAGAGCAAAGATCAATAGTTTTTTCTTCTTCTGGACGTTATCTACTTTAATGTGTAGGGGTTCATGCAAACGTGTACATACACACGGAGAGAAATAAATGCACACACGGACACCTTAGATTGAATATATATAAAGTAAAACCATCAAAACGTACATACATGCATGCAGAATAAATTCTGTTTTTTTAAACACAACCTTCTTATTACTTTGTTTTTTTCTGATGCCTTTTTGGCTTAATTGGATGATGAGTGCTATTATAGCACTATGGCTGCATTGTAAGGAAAGGATTCTGGTTCAACACTTAACATACTTTTCCTTCCTTCCTTCCTTCCTTCCTTCCTTCCTTCCTTCCTTCCTTCCTTCCTTCCTTCCTTCCTTCCTTCCCCCCTCCCTCCCTCACTTCCCTCCCTCCCTCCCTTTTTATTTTTATCCTCCCTCCCTCCCTTTCCTACCTCCCTCCCTTTCCTCCAACCCTCCCTTTTTATTTTTATCCTTCCTTCCTTCTCCCTCCCTCCCTCCCACCTCCTTCCCTCTTTCTTTCTTTCTTTCTTTTTCTTTCTTTCTTTCTTTCTCCCTCTCTCCCTGTTTTTCTCTCTCTTTCATTCCATTTAGAGAGGGCTATAAAGCACTGTGAAGTGGTATATAAGTCTAAGTGCTATTGCTATTCATGCAAATCCCAAGAGTACTCTCAATTCTTCACCCTGTAAAATATTTCCCCCCATAAAAGGCTGCCGGGAGCACCTATTATAAACACAGGGAGAGACTGTGTGAATTTTCTTGTAATCAAAATTAAAACTAGAGGTAAACCAGAATTTAATATAAACTGGAGAGATCTCCTCAATATTTTAGTAGGACTGCAAAAAATGGAAAAGCGCAGCAGCAAAATGGAGATATGCTGTACCTCCACCACCCACACATAAATTACCATAAGTCAGCTCAGTGGTTGATATCAGCGCATATGCTTCAGTCACAGGACTCACAGCTTAGAGACCCACTAAGGAAAAACCATATGTGCTCTTGTAATATCAGAACTGAATCGGCTGCAATTTAGAGTTGGGCAGTATTTTCGGATCAAACTCTCCTTGCTTGGATTGTAATATGGGTATCTTCCTGGAACAACATTATCTCTTTGCACAGCTGTTATTTATTGTTCTTAATATATCTTAATCATTTCAGCTTACGAGCACAATATCTGAAAACATAAGGATTTTGTTGCTGGATCAGACTAATGCTGTTGTATGATGTTCCTATGGGGCTAGAGTTTATCCAAAACCCAAAACAGAAGAAAAGGTTGGGGTACTAGCTGAAGAAGCACACAAAATGAAGTACAGTGGCACCTCTACTTAAGAACTTAAGACGTTCCATGACCAGGTTCTTCAGTATAAAGGTTTGTAAGTAGAAGCAATTTTTCCCATAGGAATCAATGTAAAAGCAAATAATGCCCTGAGTTCTACGGAGAGGGGCAGCATACAAATCTAATAAATAAATAAATAAATAAATGCGTGCAAACTCATTAGGAAAGAAATAATTTGGGTGGGAGGAGAAGGACGAAGAAGAGGAGGACAGTCGCTGCCGAAGGAAAAGGTGAGGTGAGGGGAATCAAAAAGATCCAAAACTTTAAGGCTTAAAAAAAAAGAGACTCTGAGGCAGCGAGGAGGAGCACGCACCTCCCATACACCCGGCGGGAGGCTGCCTCCCATACACTGCGCCAGAGAGAGAAACCCAGGTGGGCGAGAGGGGGGAACCTCCCGCTCCTTTGACCGAAAGGTGACTGCTGCTGCTGCTACCTGCTTCCTCTTCCTTCCCATGCTGAAGGGCTCTGGTGCCTTTCCTTCACTGTGGTGACTCCCCGGCTTGGCTGAAACCGAGTTGATCCAGCCGGGGCGAAGCGCCCCCTTTTGCCTTTCCGCTTCCTGATGCTTTGGGAAGCAACCTCGCGCTGGGTACACAGATGGGCCTGGTTCATCCTCCTCAGAATCTGTCATTACCAGAGGTGGACAAGGAGCACTCACAACAAAACTCACTTTACAAATGTCTCACTTAACAACAGAACTTTTGAGATCAATTGTGTCTGAAAGTCACCATCATGGAGATATCTCTGGTTGTTTATACTCCTATTACATGAAATCATGAAATGGCTACTCTACAACAATCAAGGCTACACCCATATTCATTGACACACTTTCCCCCATAAATTCATGCACACCACAGATCCTGCTTGAGATACCCCACCCACATAGCAACTTTCTACTTCAGAAGGCCTTCTGCTGCCACTAAGAAACATTCACACTCTTTCATGAGTTCCCTCTTGCATGTATTCACAGCGATGAAGCTAGACAAACTTACAATATCCTTACTCTGTAAGGGCTCCCCAACTCCCCCCTGGTTAAGAAGGGAGCGGGTCACCCTAAACAGAGCAGCTGGGTGGGATTCCGCTGATGCAATCAAGGTGGCATGATACACATATCTTGCCGCCTTGAGTGCCACTTTGTAAATCTTAATATAAGCTCTTACAAGTGTTTGATCGGATTCGGACTTACTCTTTCTCCATCACTTCTCTAGATGTCTCTTCTGGCATTTCAACTCCCGGAGCTCCTCGTTGAACCATGGAGCTCTACAAGGTCTAGTGCCGCGGAGAGGTCACAATGGCGCAATCCAGTCAAGAGCCTCCTCTGCAGCCTTGTTCCAGGCCTTAGCAAGAGACTCCGCTGAACTATTATGTTAGGTTGAAAGGCCATCTAAAGATTCTATTTGTTGCAAGAGGATTCAAAGGCATTTTCCAAGGAAGCTTTGGGCACAATGTTCTGAGACATCACCACACTCCTTCGTTCCCATGATAGCTTTATGCCAAATAGTAAAGTCTATTTTCTTGTACCTCTACTATCCCAAAATCTCAGTTCACAAAATAGATGTTTAATGATTTGAGATGCTTTTTGCCATGTAGAGCTTAGGAAGATATAAGCTCCCCTCCCCACTGATTGAAGCTCCTACCAATGCCTCCGTGGTGGTCCTGTGCCTTCTGCCTCTTCTCATCTCATCAGAGGTGGGTTCCTGGCAGTTTGGACGAGTTCTCTAGAACTGGTAGTGGGAATTGCCTCTCACTTGCCAAACTGGCAGTGATGGCTAGATAAACACGCCCCTGAACTGGTCTTCTGGCTTGAAATCTGTCCATCAGAGCCAAATTTATGTGAAAATAGCCTTTTACGCATGCACAGACAAATTTAACCTGGAAGTGATGGGGCTGTGTGGGTGTAGCAAAATGCGCACTTCTGGTATGACCCTGAACCGGTAGCAAAGGCAAGTTCGAACCCACCCATGCTTTGCACCGGGCTCTGACAATTTTTACTTATTGGTTTTCTTTGTATTTTTATTTTCCTTCATTGCAAATTTACATGACTTAAACATAGGCAAAGGCAGGGATGGGGTAGGATACTGACTGGAGGTCTATTTTTGTACTTCCTTACTGCTTAGCAGGGGAAAACACTCGTTAGCTGTGGAGATTCTTGCACAAAACATTATGATGGTGGCAGCGAAGGGCTGCAAAAATTTTTACTACCACAACGTGGCCGTTTCTTATTTTGTAGGTGTGGCTTGCTGGCCATGTGATCAGGTGGGAGTGGCTTGACAATCATGTGACCAGAGGGTGGCTTAAAGGTCATGTGACTGGCTTAAAGGTGGCCAACATGATGTCACTCATGTCAAAGGTTAGGGTTAGGGTGCCTGGCGTCTCCTCTCCTCAAAGAGATACAATTTCCCTAGCTATTTACTATTACTGAACATCCAAAATATACTATTTAATTCTATGTATACATGCCATATGTGTACATACATATTACACACAGGCACACAAAAATATGCATTATCTATTATATAAACTGTATGTATATGTACACACACATGCACATGCACAGCTCTTCTAAAATTATACACCTTTAACCTTATTTACTGCAATAGGAAAAACATATCCAGAGCCCAGAAGGGAAAAAAAGAAAAAAAAATCATTTTTTTTCTACTGGCTCTGCTTACCAAAATCAAGATTTTTCTACCGGTTCTACGTATCTGACCGTACCAATATCCAACTGATGGTGGCTATGAAGGTTTGTGGAGTGTTGATGCTGAATGTATGGAAAAGCCGCAAGATTTTAAAAGCAAAAAAAATTCCCTTGTGTCGAGAAGTGGTTATGGTGATAAAGCTGATCAAGACTTTATTGAAGTGCTTGATATTTTGTTTTAGGGAACCTAACACAGGTAGCCTTAAAAAAAAGATTTTCATTAAGTTGGATATGTTCTTGAAACATATTGACAATCCTGTATCTGCTTATAGGAAGAATATAGATTATACTTCCAAGAGATTATCCTTTTGCTCTATAAGGCTGTTCATTTACACCATTTCCTAACAACATATTTAACAGTCCATATCCTTAACAGACTTGGTGATTATAGTTCATGATCCTAGAACTGAACTTTGTAATTTAGTGGGGCACAAATGAAAATAAACAGAATTGCTTCTTTATGAGAAAAATTTTACGTATTAATTATTCTATATACAGTGATACCTCGTCTTACAAATGCCTCGTCATACAAACTTTTCAAGATACAAACCCAGGGTTTAAGATTTTTTTGCCTCTTCTTACAAACTATTTTCATCTTACAAACCCACTGCCGCCACTGGAATGCCCCGCCTCTGGACTTCTGTTGCCAGCGAAGCACCTGTTTTTGCGCTGCTGGGATTCCCCTGAGGCTCCCCTCCATGGGAAACCCCACCTCCGGACTTCTGTGTTTTTGTCATGCTGCAGGGGAATCCCAGCAGGGGAATCCCAGCAGCGCAATAACGGGCACTTTGCTGGCAATGGAAGTCCGGAGGTGGAGTTTCCCAGCGAGGGGAGCCTCAGTGAAATTGCAGCATCGCAAAAACACAGAAGTCCGGAGGTGGGGTTTCAAGGACTTTGGTGTTTTTGCGATGCTGTGATTTCACCAATGCTCCCTTTGTTGGGAAACCCCACCACCGGATTTCCGTTGCCAATGAAGCACTTGTTTTTGCAATGCTGGGATTCCCCTGCAGCATCACAAAAACACAGAAGTCTGGAGGTGGGGTTTCCCATGGAGGGGAGCCTTGGGAAAATCCCAGCAGCACAAAAACGGGCGATTCAGCTGGCAAAAGGGGTGAATTTTGGGCTTGCACGCATTAATCGCTTTTCCATTGATTCCTATGGGAAACATTGTTTCGTCTTACAAACTTTTCACCTTAAGAACCTCGTCCAGGAACAAATTAAGTTTGTAAGATAAGGTATCACTGTACTTGGTGAAAGTGAACCTTTTTAAAAAATAAGGGGCTTTTTTTTTAGCATTTGCTTCTCTCTGAATTCTGAAGACAAAGTTCAGCACACAATGGAACTATCATCTGTCACGTTGGGAAACTGAACACTTTGTCATCTGTTTGAGTTCAGGCTCAGAACTAGTTCTGAAAATGCAGGGGAAAGTATTACTGAAGACCACACTGTTCTTGTTCATAAAATTAGAATAGAACAGAGCAGAGCAGAACAGAATAGAATTTTAGAAACAAAGAAAAATATAAGTAAGAATTAGATAGTTAAGAGAGAATGGGGCTTTGTCTATTGTTTTTAATCATGTTATTTTTTGTATTTTTCTTTTCCGTTTGTTTTTTTGTTGTGCTGTTTGTTATGATTTACACTCACTTTTGTAAATACAATGTTTATATTTGATTTTAATCAATAAACATTTTTTTTTTTAAAAAAAGAACATCTTCACAGTCATGGGATTAGAATTCGGGCCCTTTGTAACCAGCAAGCATTTAGGACAGCTGTAGCATCCTGCAGTCTTGTCGTCACCATTTGTGACCTGCAAAGTCAATTTCTGACATCAAGGTGGAAGCTGCTACCAAGTTGCAAATCGTGGTCACATGATGCCACACTCAACAACCGCCCCCAGAATTGCCATCTTAAATCAACTCAGTGACATGACACCATCCTTCATGACTGTGCTGCAATAGTCACAGAGTTGCCAGTCTCTATTTTCAGTCATAACTGAAGATATAACATGTAAAGAAAGGGAGTGGATTTCAGCTGCAGGTTCACAGGTGCCCTCTTCACTTTTAATTAATTAATTAATTAATTGGACTTATATGATGCCCCTCTCCGTGGACCCCTCTTGCCATAATGTTCCCTATCTATGGGTGACCATTCTCTACCAGAGGATACACTAGTGGCTTAGATAGTTTTTTCCCCATGTCAGAAGTGGTGAGTGGTCTAACACATGGCAACTCCAAATCTCAACTAGCAAATGATCTGTCCTATACATTGGGAAGAAGAATCTGAACTTCAAATACGAACTGAATAATCAAATTATCACAGATAATCCCCACTCGGTTAAAGACCTCGGTATACTAATAACAAAAGATTTAAGTGCCAAAGCCCACTGCAACAATATAGCCAAGAAGGCTTCAAGAGTTGTAAACCTAATCCTACGTAGCTTCTGCTATGGCAATCTCACACTGCTTACAAGAGCTTACAAAACTTTTGCCAGACCCATCCTCGAATACAGCTCATCTGTTTGGAACCCATATCGCATCTCAGACATTAAAACCCTTGAAAATGTCCAAAGATACTTCACCCAAAGAGCCCTTCATTCCTCCACTCAAAATAGAATACCCTACGAGACTAGACTTTCAATCCTGGGCCTAGAAAGCCTAGAACTAAGACGCCTTAAACAAGATCTAAGTATTGCCCACAAGATCATATGCTGCAACATCCTGCCTGTCGGTGACTACTTCAGCTTCAACCACAATAACACAAGAGCACACAACAGATTTAAACTTAATATTAACCGCTCCAAACATGACTGTAAAAAATATGACTTCAGTAACCGAGTTGTCGAAGCATGGAACTCATTACCGGGCTCCATAGTGTCATCCCCAAACCCCCAACACTTTACCCTTTGATTATCTATGGTTGACCTATCCATATTCCTAAGAGGTCAGTAAGGGACAAGTACAAGTGCACTAGAGTGCTTTCCGTCCCCTGTCCTATTGCTCTCCTATATCTCCTATACCTTTCTTGTATTCCTATATCTCTTCTTCTATTCTTTCATTGATATGTTCAGTTACTATATCTTCTTTTCTATTCTTTCATAGATATATTTTACTATGAGTATCTGCTCTATAACCTTCATCATGTATTTTACTATGTATATATACCCACTAAAACTCTCATTGTGTATTGGACTAACTAACTAACTAACTAACTAACTAACTAACTAACTAACTAACTAAATAAATAAATAAATAAATAAATAAAACAAAACATATCAACCAGTGACATCAAAGTTGTTTGAGGGACACCTGGTTGGGGGCTCCTCTTATGTCCCCATTAGGTTGCCTACCCAAGTGGTACCCATTTTTCTACTTAGTTGCCATCCTTTCAAACTGCTGGGTCAAAGGAGCTGGAGTGGGTATCAGGAGCACAGCCTGCCACATAGCAGCAACTGGGACTTGAACACAAACCTGTCAGTCTGATGTCCTAACCATGTGAGACACTGTCTTCCTTTTGGCTCAGACAGTGGAAATTTATGACAATTGTATGTAAGAAAAGTTAAGTTTAGATAGAGGCTTTTTATTTAAGAACTCCAAATAAGGACAAATTGCAAAACTTTAAAAAAAACAACCCAGCATATTTTTTAAAAATACAACCCACCATATTAGGCATGCCAGAAAATGAGCACTACTTTATTTGAACATAGTGCAATGTATTAGATTTAATTAATTAGGATATTATTTTTAAAAGAAATTTGCTTCTAAGATTCACATGTTAGCTTTCAGATTAATATTGTTAATCATATCTGATTGTCTCATTATTTTCTCTGGTGTTTTAAAGAGAATTTTAGCAGAATGCTCCCCCATTAGAATGATAACAATTTCTAAATGCAGTATCAAAAGAAAGCAGGCTAGCAAACAAACAGGAAAAAAAGATCAAGCAACTTGACAGATTCAATCTGGGTTGCTTTGTGCACTGATGATCAATTTTATTTCAAGGCCAATAAAATAAATTATGTGTTCTTATTAACCTGAAAACATGTGGTGCATTTTAATTCTAAACAAGGAAAAGTTTACTGAAAGATAAAACAGCTAGCAGATTTGTATCTCATGTTACAGATCTAGTATAAGGTGACCAGACGGCCCGCTTTCGGTGGGACAGTCCCGCTTTTGTCTCCATCATTCCTGTATGTGACTCCTGATTATTTTTATATAAGCCACATCTTGCCAGGCTTACAGAATAGATGGAAGGTTGGACCCTTGATCTATTTCAATATTACAGATCCATTGTTTCCATTTGAGACTGCCTTGTGTTCAACATAAGTAACATCTCGGGTGTCTTTATCTGACTTGCCAGACTATCTAAGCAGGTGGAAGAAATAGGAAACTATGACCAAAAAGATCTGCCCCCCATTTCCATCAATAATAATAATAATAATAATAATAATAATAATAATAATAATATCACCTCGAGGTTCGATTACTGCAGCGCTCTCTACATGGGGCTACCTTTGAAAAGTGTTCGGAAACTCCAGAATGCGGCCGCGAGAGCCATCGTGGGGCTTCCCAGATTCGCCCACGTATCTACAACACTCCATGGCCTGCATTGGCTACCGATCACAATTCAAAGTGTTGGTCATGACCTTTAAAGCCCTTCATGGCATTGGACCAGAGTACCTCCAGAACCGCCTGCTAGCGCACGAATCCCAGCGGCCGATAAGGTCCCACAGAGTTGGCCTTCTCCGGGTCCCATCGACTAAAGAATGTCATCTGGCAGGCCCCAGGGGAAGAGCCTTCTCTGTGGCGGCCCCGGTCCTCTGGAATCAACTCCCCCCGGAGATTAGAACTGCTCCCACCCTCCTTGTCTTCCGTAAACTACTTAAGACCCACCTGTACCGCCAGGCATGGGGGATTTGAGACACCTTTCCCCCAGGCTTATTATAATTTATGTTTGGTATGTATGTGCTGTTTGGTTTTTAATTATGATAGGTTTTTTAGGTTTTTTTAATATTAGATTTGTGCCAGTATAATATTGTTTTTATCGTTGTTGTGAGCCGCCCCGAGTCTTCGGAGAGGGGTGGCATACAAATCTAATAAATTATTATTATTAATTAAATTATTATTTTAATAATAATAATAATTTATTAGATTTGTATGCCGCCCCTCTCCGAAGACTCAGGGCGGCTCACAACAATAATAAAAAACAATATTATAGCAAAACAAATCTAATATTAAAAAGAAGCATATAAAAACCGTATCATATTTAAAACCAAACAACACATACATACCAAACATAAAATATAAAAAGCCTGGGGGAAAGGTGTCTCAACTCCCCCATGCCTGGCGGTATAGGTGGGTCTTGAGTAGTTTATGAAATCCTATACTTCTTGTTGCCATTGGAGAAAGAAGTCTTAAATACATGATCTACTCATCGCTCATACATATTGGGGTCTTTCCCCAATCCGTCAACTCTCAGTTAATGGATGATCAATGTACTCTGTCACTTATCCATGTTTTCACCCTGAGTTAGCTCAAAAGTTCTCATTTACCAGATCCAAGCTAAAGCAAGATAGGCTCTTACTCTTATAACTCACTAATTGAAGGACACAAAAAATATGAACAATCACTGTAGACTTAACCTATTGATAATGGCTTGCTATGCCAGTGTCAACTCTAGGTCAACTTTCTCTGCTCTTCACTATTGATATTTAGCAGAAGGGACTCAAGCTGACAGGCAATTTGAATATTTAGATCTGTTGCCCTCCTTAACTTTTCCTGCACCAGAAGCTATCCAGTCACTGTGATTTTCATAGGAAACCTGGCTGATGGGGTTCCTACAGCTTGGTTCTGAGAATGTGGATAAGAAATATATTTCTAATACTGGTTCAACTTTATGCTACTTAGTTATTTCTAAAGGTCAACAATAAGTGACAAAAGCATACAATAAGTAAGTGAATAAGCCAAAGGACTACTAACTCAATAGAAATTACTAATTTCATGATCTTTATGATATATCATGCATTATTTATTTATTTATTTATTTGTTTGTTTGTTTGTTTGTTTGTTTGTTAGATTTATTTATTTGTTAGATTTGTATGCTGCCCTCTCCGAAGACTCGGGGCGGCTAACAACAATGAAAAGACAATGAAAACAAATCTAATATTAAAATAATCTAAAAAAACTCAATTTAAAGAACCACTCATACATACAAGCATACCATGTATAAATTCTATAAGCCTAGGGGGAAGTGAAATTTCAATTCCCCCATGCCTGACAACAGAGGTGGGTTTTAAGGAGGTTGCAAAAGGCAAGGAGGGTGGGGGCAACTCTGATATCTGGGGGGAGCTGGTTCCAGAGGGTCGGGGCCGCCACAGAGAAGGCTCTTCTCCTGGGTCCCACCAAACGACATTGCTTAGTCGATGGGACCCAGAGAAGGCCAACTCTGTGGGACCTAACCGGTCGCTGGGATTCATGCAGCAGAAGGCGGTTCCGGAGATTATCAATGAAAGATACATAATGCGCAATACAATGAGACACTTTGGGATCCATCTGTTGGTGATCAGTGATCATCTCAAGTGTGGAAAATTATTTCTATTGTCATTGATAACTTAAGACAGGAATGCTTACAGTAGGATGGACATTTTTGTAAAAGAACTGGCAACCATATCCCTTCACAAATAAGATGGGTTCAAAGATGGTTGAGATATCATTTTATTCTCCAACATTCCTTTTTTTTCTCTTTGGTCCTCCTTGTTCCCTGCAGGTAGCAGAGAAGGTGTTGAGATTTGTTCTTAATTGGGAGAGCCAATCAGAACATGGTTAGTCAATGAATCTTATCTAGTGATTGAGTCAGCCAATCATTAGCTGACCCGAGTCCCCGGAGAGGGGCGGCAATCAAATCAAATCAAATCAAATCAAATCAAATCAAATCAAATCAAATCAAATCAAATCAAATCAAATCAAATCAAATCAAATCAAATCAAATCAAATCAAATCAAATCAAATCAAATCAAATCAAATCAAATCAAATCAAACCAAACCAAACCAAACCAAACCAAATCAATCAATCAATAAATAAATAAATAGTAAAGAGCAGACTGAACATGTCCAGAAACTGAGGTTTAGCCAGTTCTCCATTTGTACTTTGTTGCGGTTTGTGAAAGAACATGTGATATTGTAGAAATCTTTTGCTATGCTTATAAAAGGTTATTTGAATCAGCAAAATACAGTAATTTGTGAAGCTTCTGATTTATTTTCCTATGCACAGTGCAACAGAAAGGACAGGTGCATGTTGCAAGACTGAACTGATCCCTCACATACAAATTTGAAATTAGGATAAGGGACACATACAGGGGTGGGCAGCCGGCAGGAGGGAGTGGAATGCAGTTCCACCAGCGGAAATGAAGCTGCATGCGAAGCTCCAGCTGATTGGTTGCAATCACTTCCTGGATTACCAGTCTCGACTCGGCTCTCCTTTTCCCCCCTGCTGCTGCTCCTGCTGCATCTGCGCTCCTTGATTTTTTTCCTCTTTCCTCCTTCCTGGCTTTGGACAAGCTTCCTTCTCTACTGCCCGGCTCCCTCCAGACTCACGCGGCCACCTCCCACCTGAGGTGCAAGCAGAAGGCGTGGGTGGAAGAGGCACTGGCAGCATTTATGCTTCTGGCAGCACCAGTTCGCCTTGCTATCGAGCCTGAGGCAGGGGGCACCCAGGAAGGAGAGCATGGGAAATGCGAAACAAATTGTTACCCCAGTGAGTGACACTGGTAAAGTTGTAAGTCAAAGACTTAACAGTTCACTTGAACGATGATGATCATTCAAGCCACTCCCAACTGGTCACGTTAAGTCACACCCACAAAATAAGCCACACCCAGAGTGTGGCAGTAAAATTTTTGGCTGCCCATTACTGGACACATAGTGTTTGGCTCAGAGCCAAACACTGCCCTAAGGCAACTTCTGAATTCACCGATTGCTTCCTAAGAAATGAGCCAGCCTCTCTATTGAGGTGGAGATAAATTTTCCAGATTTCAAAGCCATCCACCTTAAGTTTGATGGGAAGACAGGAGAGGGTCTCCTCCAGATTTTATTGAATTGTCTCCGTGCTGGCATTCTGTCATCTTTTGAAAGCACTTGTGTTTTATTGTCCTTTTACATCAGCCAGTATTTGTCTTTTTCTGACTGGGTCGCTGAGCTTAAATGTTAGCATTTCTCACCTCTGTTGTGGCTTTTTTAAAAAAATGTTTCTGTTTGGTGCAATTTAGCATTGCATTTTTGTCTTCCACTTAGCCACTTTGCATGGTTGACTTTCTGAACTGGGAAGTGTAATGGAAATGAATTTGCAAATTGACCAAATAAGTAATGATAATAATTCTGTAAATTATGCCTTGTCGGTGATTATAAATGCTTTTGTTGGCAGCTCAGATCAGCACAGAAAGAAATATTTGTGTTCATTGCCATAATTCCCAGAAAGCCAATGAGATACTTGTCTTCTATTAGATAGAGAAAAACATCTTCCATCTTTCCTTGATTCAGGATATAATGACTTGAAAGATTTTGACACATCATGTTGGAACACTTACTGGCTCATGAAGTGGCTTTTCATGTCACAGCTATTTATAACAATTTTCACAAGCCTACCACCCACTGGATCGTTATAGTCAAATTCCAAGAACTTCTGACTACTTTGGCAGAGAATGGTGGAATTGTAGTCTTAGCACATCAAGAAGGTGCCAGTTTCAGAAAGGCAATTTTATAACACTGGAAAAACTCTTAGATTTGTTTAAAAATATAAACACATTAGACATCTATAAAATCCCGATTCAGATCACAAAAATAAAAACTAAGGCACAAATCGTACATCTACGAACACGTATTTCAAAACTCTCTATGTAGTTCACACTTTTTGGAAATTTTGAGTGAATATTAGGATATTTTTTACTTACTTAATAAATATAAACAAATATTTTTTATTTAATACTTTACTTAGTAAATGTTTCATTTAATATTTTTTACTCCCAAAAATGTGATTTTAAATTATATTCGGAAAATCCTGATCTTCCTTAGTTGTTGGCTCCCAATTTTTCATACGAAACACATACAGAAGAATTGAGCCTATTCAAAGGAGTCTTTTAAATTTACATGACACAATGAAAGTTCAAGTGTGCCTTGCTTTAAAACTTAAATGTTTTGATCACCCATATTTGGCTCCTCCTGAAATGGTTTGATCTTTCTGCATGTCAGTCGTGGTGAGTCTTTTTTGGCTTGGATGCCAAAAGGTTGGTTACACATGTGTGATAGTGTGTACGTGTGTGCTTACACCTATGATAATGATAATGATAATGATAATGATAATGATAATGATAATGATAATGATAATGATAATGATAATGATAATGATAATGATAATGATAATGATAATGATAATGATAATGATTATGATTATGATTACGATTAATTATATTTGTATGCCGCCCCTCTCCATACACTCGGGGCGGCTCACAGCAGTAATAGAAAAACAATATACAATACAAATCTAATAATTAAAACTAAAAACCCATAATTTAAAAAACATGCATGCAACATACCATACATAAACAATATAGGCCTGGGGAAGTTATCTCAGTTCCCCCATGCCTGACGACAGAGGTGGGTTTTAAGGAGCTTATGAAAGGCGAGGAGGGTGGGGGCAATTCTGATTTCTGAGGGGAGTTGGTTCCAGAGAGTCGGGGCCACCACAGAGAAGGCTCTTCCCCTGGGTCCCGCCAAACAACATTGTTTAGTTGATGGGGCCCGGAGAAGGCCAACTCTGTGGGACCTAACTGGTCGCTGGGATTCATGTGGCAGAAGGCGGTCCCAGAGATATTCTGGTCCGATGCCATGAAGGGCTTTATAGGTCATAACCAACACTTTGAATTGTGACCGGAAACCCATAATGCAATGCCCTCCCCCTCACGCATGCGCACAACCCTTTTGCTGTTCCCTGTGCATGCACACAAGCCCCCGCATTGGTCCTCCCACGTATGTGCACAGGTCTCACTGAAGCCTCTAGACTTCTGGTAGGCCCATTGGGCCATTTTTCACCATCCCAGGATTCAGGAGGCTGTCTGAAGCCTGGGGAGAGTGAAAACGGCTGAAAAGAAGTCTGAAAATCAGCTGACCAGTGCACACATGCACACTGAAGCTGACGTAGGGCAATGCCTCATGTGACTTCAGATGCCATTTGTGGCACCCCTGCCATAGGTTTGCCATCAGTGCTCTCTGTCCTTTTCTTTTAACCAGTACAGGGTAGTGGTGAGCTTCTCTAGTTTTATTTATTTATTTTTAACCCAGCCCCAGGTTTATTTATTTAGTGTATGGCATACAATGTTGGGGAAATCTACATATACACATAATGTAGTCCTGACTGCCTAGAATGCTAGTTCATTCTGTTCAATGCTTATGCACCTATCCTTGATGTGCCGTAGGGGAAAACCAATTTTACATCAATTAACTATGGCATTCAGGTTGCTGGCTCTTCCAGGTCCCTTCCCCAATCACAACTTTTCTTGTATCATGATGCCCCATGTCCGGCCAGGTCCAGTGCTGGCTTTTGCTCTATGTACACACAAACACAGCTAGGTTTCCTCCATCAAAATGGTACCATTTATCTATTCACAATATTGCATTCTTTTGAACTGCTGGCTGGGCAGGACAGAGCTAGGGATCAAGTGACGGGAGCTCAGTCCATCTCACAGAGTTGGGCTCAAACTGCCAAAGTGCAAACCATTTCTAGCCAGCAGTTCCAACATCATTTGCTGCAACGTCCTACTGGTCAATGACTACTTCAGCTTCAACCGCAACAACACAAGAGCACGCAACAGATTCAAACTTAATACGAACCGCTCCAAACTTGACTGTAAAAAATATGATTTCAACAATCAAGTTATCGAAGCGTGGAACTCATCGCCAGACTCAATTGTGTCCACCCCTAACCCCCAACATTTCTCCCTTAGACTCTCCATGATTGACCTCTCCAGGTTCCTAAGAGGCCAGTAAGGGGCGTACATAAGTGCACTGGTGTGCCTTTCGTCCCCTGTCCAATTGTCTTTCCTTTCTCTCACTTATCATATATATTCTCTTTCTTTCATATATCCTCTCCTCTAAGTTCACTTTACCCTTATATATATTACTACATGTCTATTTTTCTTCCTATGTATTTGTTTATTGGACAAATGAATAAATAATAAATAAATAAAATCATTGAACCTCTGTGTCACCATGTCCCTTCCAGCTCAGGAAAATACAATGATAATTTCTTTACAATACTTAGTTATTAGGATATTTGGGAGCGGGAGATAAAACTCTTCTATTTCAAGTTACAATAAATACAATGGAACAGTAAAATGGTGAATTGGTAAAAAGCAGTAAACTGCCTGTTAGTATACTGTATGTAAATATGTTGGGTGTTGCAATACAGAAGCTAACAATGTAAGTCTGTATCTTTAGGAGTCATTTGCTGGTTGGCCATAAGGGGGAGCCAACAATGTTACTCTTGGGGGAGTTTATACTAGACAGATTTATATTTGCTGTGTGTATATCTTGCTGTGTGTGATAACCTGGTTTGTAAACCATTATTAGAATTATATGCAGGGGTGGGCTGCTTCTTGGACAGGGGGGAATGCATTGGGCTAGCAAAAATGGAGCTCCATCCCAGAGCACCCAATTTGCACTGAAAGATGTTGAAAGATGTTGTTCCTCCCTGTCTGGGCAGTAGCCCACCCTTGGTTATAACCACTATATTACAGAAACACTAACATAACAGTATCTATAGCAGAGTATATGGATCCAAACCTGTAGAAATGCAAGAAAGGGAAAACAATTATGCACATGAGAATATGTATTTTAATGCTTTAATTTTGCCAACTAAAGTTTTTGCAAAAAAAAAAAAAATTATGCCCAGTAAAACCACTCAGAAGAAAATGATAGACAATGGCTTTCCTTGGAGTTCACAATATTTGTAAGTGGAGACTAAACATCCCAAACTGAACAGAATTTTCTTAAGGCAGCATCAACACAGGATAAATTGTATGTGGGCGAGAACATAGAATGTTTAAGATAGTAAGCAAAGGAAAATAGGGCTCTCACTGGTTCTTCTCATAGACTGTAGGGTGTGAATTAGGTCACTTCTTTTAAAAAATTGGTGTAAACAATTATTTTCCAACATTCCTAGCACTGTTTCCATTATCAGCAGCAGCAGTAGTGCTATTTCTGGATAAATTGCTCGGAATTGGGAGGCTGGCATTCTGCAGCTGTCTCCCTATCCATTTTCAGGTAAATCTGTCAAAGTGAAGAGATTTTTGGCAACAGCTTTATGAGAAGGACTGGAGGGGTGATTGGTATATGAGGCTGATGGGGTAAAATTGGTGCTTAGCATGCTGGAGGTTGCAATAATTGGCAGAAGTAGTCTATATGAGATAGGTAACAAACCACAGAAGGCATTAGAAATACTTGCCATTCACACAAAGACACAGAAGTTACAAACTGAAAGCAATCAATTTTTTCATTGAAATGGATGTGATGATGACCTTTTTAATGACACAAAAATTAAGATCCTTTCCCAATAAGAATCAGGCATATTTATTTACTATTGGTGTTCGTAAACTGCTAGAAAATTAATAACACTTGAGTGGAAAACAAGGATGCTCTGAGCTGTTCTAAGGCATGAAAAATATAGTTTGAGTGAGCAAGACATGGAAGAAAATAAACTTTTAGCAACCAAAGGTAAAAAATATTTTTCTTCCTTTGGATTACCTATCTTGACAAAATAATTCATAGCATTCATTTTCAGAAAGCTTCATTTCTTCCTAACTTTATGTTCTACACCTTATGGATAATTGACTCTTAATTGCATATATTCTATTCATTATTTTTCCCCACAGAATTTTATTTTAAAATGAAATTTAGAAGACAGGGAACTTTAAAATAGGGCATAATTGGAAACACGGGGTGATCCCTATGAAAATGAAAGACCTTGCTGCTTGTAATTCTGAATATATCATAAATCTGCTTGTAGGGTAACTGTGGTAAATTAATTAGCAGACAATTCACATATTGACAACTTGGCCAAAGTTGTTTGTGTAACATTCAGCTTTTCATCTCTGAATTCCAATTTTAGAACAAACGATGTATGCCTTAGTCTCTTTTCTTCTTACACAAGTGAGTAGAAGAGTAGAAGAGGTCAGCTTGGCATTAGTTTTTCCTAAGTTTTATAGAAGAAGTTTTTATCTGTCTATTTTGTGGCCTCATTTCACAAATAATGAAGTGATCCTTTCTAACGTTTGCGACTGCGGGTAGAAATGTCACAATAAGCATGCACTCTAAAAGCAATGTAGAATAAAAATGGGACTGAATTCTGTCTCATTTTCTCTTCCTATACAGCACTTGAGAGCAAGAGACAGCTGGACTCTTTCTGTTCCCACTTATTAACTCTGAATCCTTGCAATAATTAGACAAAGTAAAATGAATATTAACTTATGCTTAACTGCCTTTCCAGCACGTTACTCTGTTTTGACCTTGTGCTGCTGAACCAGTTTTTTTTTAAAGTTATGGATTTAAATAATCCTTTGCTGTAAAACACCCTCTACCCCTTCAGCTACTTAACCGCAAGCCTGACTGCCCTAAATCCTTTTCTTATACGTTGTAGCTTTTTACACAAGCCCACTCTTTAAGTAGACATAATCCTTTCTCTGAAGAAAACATGAAAGACCTTGAACAAATCAAGATTTCTCCATGGAGAATTCAGCTAATCCTGTGCTTAGCTCCTAACAAGGAAATCCATCTCTCCACCAAGCAGCCCATTACTAAGGCTAGGGCCTGCCTGGAATAACAAGCAAATTGTTGTGCTTTAATTGCGGCATGGCTGTGTCACATGGAAAACTTGAGGCAGGAATGTGACTAGGCCTCCCCAGGAGTGACAGGTCACGCCTTTTCATTACTGTTAAGGTTCTTTTTTTTATGATTTAAATGCAAGCTAAATTAACTATTAATAGGGACTGCAGACAAGCTTATGATTAGATGACATAGCCAAGCTGTAGCTCTGCTTGGTTAATTGCCAATAGATGAGATTCAACGGCTCTTCCCCCCCCCCTTTACATCGCCTTCTGGAAGTGTCTTCAGTTTGGAGAGGGGGCTGCAGATTTTGGGGTGAGGAAACAAAACTTCTTTGATTCATAATCCTAAAGAGAAGAAGGGTGGTCCAATGGGATCTCCGAATGGGAGCCTAGAAAGCCTAGAATCCTGGGCCTAGAAAGCCTAGAACTACGGTGCCTAAAACACGATTTGAGTATTGCCCATAAGATTATATGCTGCAATGTCCTGCCGGTCAATGACTACTTCAGCTTCAACCGCAATAACACAAGAGCACGCAACAGATTCAAACTTAATACGAACCGCTCCAAACTTGACTGTAAAAAATATGATTTCAACAATCGAGTTATCGAAGCGTGGAACTCATTACCGGACTCAATTATGTCAACCCTTAACCCCCAACATTTCTCCCTTAGACTCTCCACGATTGACCTCTCCAGGTTCCTAAGAGGCCAGTAAGGGGCGTACATAAGTGCACTGGTGTGCCTTTCGTCCCCTGTCCAATTGTCTTTCCTTTCTTTCACCTATCTTATATATTCTCTTCCTTTCATATATCCTCTCTTCTAAGCTCACTTTCACCCTCTTTTATATTATCACATGTCTATTTTCTTCCTATGTATTTGTGTATTGGACAAATGAATAAATAAAAAAATAAATAAAAAGGTCCCTCCAAACATGTCTGAATCGGCTTTTTAGTCTTGCAAAGTAGTCGTTTCTTGGCAAACAGAAAGAAAACCCAGCATATCCTTTATTCTGAGAATTCATAACAGACATCTCTGTGGCATCAATCAATATTTCATGACCTACCCATCATCTCCAATATTAGTTCTAAACAGGCAACTTTAGAAAAATAAAATGTCAGGTATTGTTAATCTAGCCATGACATTTAAGTTGTGGAACTTTAGCAATGTAGCTCTGGTATTTTCAGTCAGCATCTTTTCTCTTATTCCGAAAGACAAATGTATCATCATCTTTGTTAGTTTTAGAGAGATAGAAAATCCTTTACAGGTAGTCCTCGGCTTACAACAGTTTGCTTAATGACAGTTTGTAGTTACAACAAGTGACTTACAACCGTTTTCCATGCTTATGACCATTGTGGCAATGCCGACGATCCCATGATCAAAATTCAGACACTTGGCAACTGACTCATCTTTATGAGGGTTGCAACGTACTGGGATCATGTGATCACCTTTAGTGATCTTCTGACAAGCAAAGTCAATGGGGAAGTCAAATTCATTCAACCACCGTGTTACTAACATAACAGCTGCACTTAACAAGAATGGCCAGAAAAAGTTGTACAATGGGGCAAAAGTCACCGTATTTTTTAGCACACTGTATAAGACGCATATTTCTCCCTCTAAAAGCAGACTGAAAATTTGTGTGCATCTTATGCTCTGAATATAGCTTTTACTAAGCTTTTAAAAAGCTCTAACGAAGTGCTAATATGATCTTCCATGCTTTGCTAGCTAAGTGATCTTCCCTTTGCCTGCTTCTTTCATTGTTGCTCCCTCTGACAATCAGCTGAGCCTTTTTTCAGCCCTAAGGAGGTGGTAACAGTGAAGGACTCTGCCCTGCTTTGCTAGCAAGTGATCTTCTACCTTTTTTCAGCCCTAATGAGGTCCTAATGAGTGAAGTGATCTTCTGTGCTTTGCTAGCCAGATTATCTCATGGACCGCCTTCTGCTGCATGAATCCCAGTGACCAATTAGGTCCCACAGAGTGGCGGGACCCAGGGGAAGAGCCTTCTCTGTGGCAGCCCCGGCCCTTTGGAACCAACTCCCCCCAGAGATTAGAATTGCCCCCACCCTCCTTGCCTTTCGTAAGCTACTTAAAACCCACCTCTGCCGTCAGGCATGGGGGAATTGAGATACCCTTTCCCCCTAGGCCTTTACAATTCTATGCATGGTATGTATGTATGTATGTTTGGTTTTTATATTAATGGGTCTTTAATCATTTTTAGTATTAGATTGCTATTGTACACAGTTTTATTGTTGCTGTTAGCCGCTCTGAGTCTCCGGAGAGGGGCGGCATACAAACAAACAAACAAACAAACAAACAAACAAACAAACAAACAAATAATCCCTTTGCCTGATTTCCTAATTATTTCTCTCTGAAGAGAGAGAGAAGAAAGTGAAGTGTTTTAGAAACTGTTTTTTATCCCCACCCACAGGATAAAAAGCAAGCATATGGTCTCAAAACCAACAAACTAATGTGCTGAAGCTGGCCAGACTAAAGACTAGCCAAAATGAACACCTGATAGGCAGATTATTTTTTCCCTATTTTCTTCCCCCAAAACTAAGGTGTGTCTTATACTCTTATATTCCAAAAATATGGTACCTCACTGTCTCACTGAACAACACAAATTGTGGATTCCATTGTAATTATAAGTAGTGTTGGGCAAACCCAACAAAGTTCGGGTTTGGCGAACACACCTGAACTTTGCTGTGAAGTTCGGGTGAGTTCACTGAACCCGAACTCAAACTTTTGCTTGCAGCAAGCCGCTGCAGCGTCCTTTTCTGTAAAAATAAACAAGGAGGTGGGGAATTCCCCACCTCCTTTTGCTTCCTTTTATTTTTACAGAAAAGGACGCCGCAGCGGTGCTGCAAGCAAAAGGAGGTGGGGAATCCCACAAACGGATTCAGGGGGCGGGGCTTTGACGTCAAGGAGACTCTTTCCTCTCCGTTTCGGCCAGCCAGGAAGTAGTCTCTGTGATGTCAAAGCCCCGCCCCCAGAATCCCTTTATGGGATTTCCCACCTCCTTTTGCTTGCAGCGCCACAAGCAAAAGGAGGTGGGAAATCCCACGATGGGATTCCCCACTCTCCTCCCTTGCGGTGGTGTTTCGCGGTGTTTGGCCGAACCCAAACTTTACCCGAACCCGAACTTTACCCGAACTTTTTAAAAAGTTCAGGTTCAGGTTCGACATGAACCTGAACTTTGCAGGTTTGGTTTGCCTAACACTAATTATAAGTAGAGGATTACCTGTATTAGTATGTGTAAATTTGATTGGAGATAAGATTGGTGCCTGCCTTAATTCTCTCCCCCCTGAAGATATAATTTTTCCAGTGGGCCTGGGGACCCTGGAATGTTATAGAGCCCATCAAGTGGCTTGTTTGATTGTTGTCGCCATGGGTGGTAGAGGTGGAGATGAGGTTTTATTGGAGTTTGTATTGATGGTTTAACTTCTGTAAGCTGCCTACAGTCACCATGAGTGTGTGGAGCAGCCATAACATTTTTCTTTAAAAAAATAAAATAAAATATTTCTTTTACTTGTTCATGTCTGCACTTGACACAGCAAATTGTTTCTATTTCTGCCTGTCATTTCTTGGATTCTACAGCACTCTAATGCAAGGCAGCTAGAAAGTAATACGTTAAGATTATGTTAATTGGGTTTGTAGGCAAATCGTCTAAATCTGTCAAGTGTCATACTGCATTTCTATTATGGATTTCTTTCACCCTATCCCATTTCCCTATATAATTTGATTAGTGACTTTACAGGATTGTTTACCTTAATTTTATCATAGTTATATGATAATTGCATGTCTAAAAATTATAGACAATAAAAAATCATTTCACTACTACGTGCAAGAGGCACTTTGCAAAATATGACATGTTTGGGCTTAGAAATTATAGTACTGCATAAACTCTACCCCATACACATTTTTAGTCTCAGACAGACACATACACACACAAACATACATCTGATTTGAACTTGTTTCTTGCTGACTTCATAAACAGTCATTTCAGTCTTTGGGACAACCACATTTCCTTCTTTTGTTATCTTCCTGACTTAGCCTACAGTTTGGGATGCCTTATATAAGGGGTCCTCAACCCCTGGTCCATAGCATGCCAGAAACTGGGCCTTTCTGCAGAATGCAGGCAGTATATGAAACATGCCTTCTCTGGTCTACGGAAAAGCCTCTCTCCACAGAACCGGTCCTTGGTGCTCAAAAGCAGTGATGGACTGTTGCCCCCCCAGGGTGGGTGGGGGGTACGCAGTAGGGATAGTGTTCTGTCTGGGTCACTCCAGAAGCCAATACCAACCCAAAAAGAGAAGCCAGACACAATGGTAAAAGGCAAAGGCAGTTTTATAAAATTCAAGAAAAACACAGGTAACAGAAAATGTCCTTACAAACACGAAAATGCTGTATCTTCAGATATATCCACGAAGACAAAAGTCCATGCAGCAATACAGAATTCTTGCTGCCAAGCCGAGGCTGTAGATAGCAGACCTACACCTCCCACGGGTCTTCCAAAACTGCTGGGCCACAAGCCAGGAACAGAGACGCCGAGAAACAAGACAGGACAATGCAACTCCAAACTGATAACACTCCACATGGCTTCAAGGATTTGCCTGCCTTTTAAACCCTGCTAAGGAGGACCACACCCAAACCCAGCTGTTCCTAATTCAGTGCTGATAATACTTCTTTAATTGCTCCTTTCTTTGATCTGACCGTCTCTGTCGCATGTCAATGACGCTTGAGCTTCATCACCTAATTACTCCAAACTACTGGCTGGGGAGAGCCCCCACCCGGGGCTCTCATGCTGTTCTCCTTCATCCCATTCCTGATTTTTCTCTCCCCCGTCCGACTGTTCAGCCCCCTCCTCTTCGCTGTCATCCTCCTCCGAGCATGGAGCCAGCAGAGACACAGCTGGTCCCTGAGCAGCCTCAGGCTGAACCACAACAGATAGTAACTTTATTGATACTTAATAGTTTTTTATTGTCCTTCCTTCTCTAGTACCTTAGTATGATCCTTAATTACTTTTAAAATAGGAAATAATTAAATAGTATGTTTTTACCCATCAACGCTTTAATCATTTTAACCATTATCTAGAACTGAACTTTTATAGCAATTAAAGAAAATTGAGCTACTTGCCTAATCTGTTATCATACTGAACCTTGTGGGTTCAGTACAAATCCTTAAAATGTTACTGTGCTCCTCAACAAATAATTCTGTCTATCATTTGTCCTTTTTTGTGGCTATTCAAATAATGTGACTTAATCAACTGAAAAAGAGTCCAAGCACCTATTTGAAAACTTATCTTGGTCGGTAAGCCACACCCACCCAGTCACATGACCCAGTCACATGATTGTCGAGCCACTCCCACCTGGTCACATGGCCAGCAAGCCACTTCTACCCAGTGACATGACCATCAAGCCACAGCCACAAAATAAGCCACGCCCACAGTAGGGCAGTAAAAAATTTAGCAGCCCATCATTGCCCAAAATGGTGGGGATCACTGCCTTATTGTTTCCCATCCAAGTATTACTAAAGTCTGACTCTGCTTAGCTTCTGGACTTAGACAAAATTAGAATTGTGCCCCAATTTACCAGCTCAGATTAGAAAATAGCAGATTGTGAATTCAAGAAATGAAAGCCAGCTGTATAATTTTGGGCCAGTCCAGTCTTCCTCACAAGATTGTTGTGGGGAAAACAGGAGGAGGAAAGTATGTTGCATTATTTGTAAAATAATAACTAAAATCACTTGGAGAAAGCACTAAATGAGAATGTGAAATTTCAATGTGATGCACCAAATGCATCACATTTCAGAAGCCAATCAATGTGCAAATGTATACGTGAATCAGCATGAACCTTCCCAGGCTAAAAGGAAAATAGCAAATCAGCTACAAATGGCTTTTCTTAAGACTATTTTTTATATGAAGGGTTGAAGTGACTTTTCCATTTGTGATTTGTTCATCTTGAAATTGAGGGGCATTTTACCTTTTGGATTTCGTAGATGGCCAGCTGAGAAGCTGGTTCCCAGTGCCTCGATCTTATTTGCATAAAGGAGAATAAATTCTCGGTAAGAATTGTAAATCTAATCCTACGTAGCTTCTGCTCTGGCAATCTCACACTACTTACCAGAGCTTACAAAACTTTTGCCAGACCCATCCTCGAATACAGCTCATCTGTTTGGAACCCATATCGCATCTCAGACATTAACACCCTTGAAAATGTCCAAAGATACTTCACCAGAACAGCCCTTCACTCCTCCACTCGAAATAGAATACCCTATGAGACTAGATTCTCAATCCTGGGCCTAGAAAGTTTAGAACTAAGATGCCTTAAACAAGATCTAAGTATTGCCCACAAGATCATATGCTGCAATGTCCTGCCTGTCGGCGACTACTTCAGCTTCAACCACAACAACACAAGAGCACACAACAGGTTTAAACTTAATATTAACCACTACAAAATTGACTGTAGAAAATTTGACTTGTCGAAGCGTGGAACTCATTACCGGATTCCATAGTGTCATCCCCAAACCCCCAACACTTTACCCTTAGATTATCCACGGTTGAACTTTCCAGATTCCTAAGAGGTCAGTAAGGGTCTTCGGAGAGGGGCGGCATACAAATATAATAAATTGAATTGAATTGAATTGAATTGAAGGGACGAGTACAAGTGCACAAGTGCCTTCCGTCCCCTGTCCTATTGCCCTCCTATATTTCCTATACCTTTCTTCTATTCATATATCTCTTCTTCTATTCTTTCATTTATATGTTCTATTCCTATAACTTCTCTTCTGTTCTTTATTAGATATATTTTACTATGAGTATATCCTCTATGACCTTCATCATGTATTTTACTATGTGTATATCCACTAAAACCCTCATTGTGTATTGGACAAAATCAATAAATTAAAAAAAAATTAAAAAAGAAAGTTGTGGCTAGGCAGTTTGGAATATTATTATTATTATTATTATTATTATTATTATTATTATTATTATTATTATGTCAGTACAACACAGCAAACGAGATCACTATGCTGGATTTCGTATTTCATGACCAGTCGGGCGCTTCCCAAGCACCTAGGACTTCGTGATGTAGCGGCGAATTATGTTTGCCGATCCCTGTAAAGCGGCCTTTTGCAATTGACAGATGGAGATTTTGTCAATTCCGATGGTTTTCAAATGTCCGCTGAGATCCTTTAGCACTGCGCCCAGCGTGCCAAGTACCACTGGGACCACTTTCACTGGCTTATGCCAGAGTCGTTGCAGCTCGATTTTTAGATCTTCGTATTTCACTAATTTCTCTAGCTGTTTCTCCTCAATTCTGCTGTCTCCTGGGATTGCGATGTCAATGATCCATACTTTCTTTTTCTCCATGATCACAATGTCTGGTATGTTATGCTTCAGAATTTGGTCAGTCTGAAGTCAGAAGTCCCACAGTAGTTTTGCTTGCTCATTTTCGACCACTTTTCCCGGCTTATGATCCCACCAGTTTTTTTGCCACTGGTAAATGGTAGTTCCGGCACAAGTTCCAGTGGATCATCTGTGCCACAGCATCATGTCTATGCTTGTAGTCAGTCTGTGCGATCTTTTTGCAGCAGCTGAGTATGTGATCGATTGTTTCATCTGTTTCTTTGCAGAGTCTGCACTTTGGATCGTCTGTTGATTTTTCAATTTTGGCTTTGACAGCATTTGTTCTAATGGCCTGTTGTGCTGCCAGTATTAGTCCTTCTGTCTCCTTTTTGAGTGTTCCACTTGTAAGCCATGATAAGGTCTTTTCTTTATCCACTTTGCCTTCAATCTTCTCCAAAAACTGTCCATGCAATGCTTTGTTCCGCAAACTGTCCATATTATTATTATTATTATTATTATTATTATTATTATTATTATTGTTGTTGTTATTTTTTATTTTTTATTTTTTATATTATTATTATTATTATTATTATTATTATTATTATTATTAATTAGATTTGTATGCCGCCCCTCTCCATAGACTCGGAGATGTAGCTTGGCAGCAAAATAAATCAGCTGAAGAATGAGTATAACTCCCTAAGACTGAGATGATTAAACTGCAGCTAAACAGTGGCATTACCACACTTGTGCTATTCAGAAAGCCACAAAAAGAAATAAAGCTGGGGATGTGTGTGTGTGTGTGTGTATGTGTGAGGGAGGGAGAGAGAGAGAGAGAGTGAAAGAGAGAGATGAAAAATATGGAAAGTCATCTCTTCCATTGAAAAAGTGCTTATTGTGCAGTACAAAAGGCGCTGATTGCATATTTCCTCCTTTGACCTTCTGCTTTGCCTGCCAAGAATTCTTCCAGCACAGGCTGCAAACTTGTTTTCTCCTAGAGGCTTTCCAGCGCCTGGAAAACAACATTAGAATGTGGAGTGAGATTGGAGAGGTGGCATTCAGATCAAGAGCTAGAAATTATCTGTCTTAGGCTAATATATTGTATGATTTTTCATCCCCCTGCCTATAGAAATATTTCCCCAAACATAGCAACCCTCCCCACCTTCCTGTTCATAATCTCTCTGCAAAAGAACCTCATCAGCTGTTCTTTCAGGTCTCCGGCGGTGATAAAAAGCACCTTCCAGATGAGAGGATTAATGGGCTGTAGTTTTACAGGAGTTCCACTAGATGATGGTATAAATCTTCATAATGAGCAAGCCAAGATCAGCAGCTTAAACAGGAGTTTGGGAGGCCTGGGATTCTTACATGGGCATTGTTGACACTCTGAACCACATCCTCCCTTCCCTGTTTCATTAAAAGGCTGGAGCGCACAGCTACATCAACCGCAGAGATGTATGCAGCACACTTGGAAACATCATAATCTACGACAGAAGAAAGCCATAGAAAATGAACCGCCCAGACAACTTGCTTGATTTAAACATCAAATAAGAATCATGCCTGATTTATTCTGCAAATTAGGCCGTGCCAACGTCAACTCATTTGTTTAAATTGGCTTGCTAAATAGAGAGTAATTGTATAATTAGCCATAGATTCATTGCAGGATAACATAACCATTTGCATAACAGTGCAATGGGAAATTAGAACAGGGCCGTTAATGCACCTTCTGCTGACAGGCACGGAGGCAAAAGCCAGGACCCAAGAGGAGGAAAAACAGAGCTCAGTGCAAAATATCCAGCACTTTGCCTGACGCTTGTATTACAGGCGAGAGAATACCAATGTTTTAAAAAGCTTTTTTTTTCCATTCACTTCTGGAGATGCAGACTGTAACAGTACCATCACTAAGCAGGGGAAAATTTGGTACCCTGATCTGGCTCTGTTAAAAAGTGCTATTGCTAACATATTGTAAGCTGCCCTGGGTCTAAGGAGAAGGATGGCATTAAAAAATCGAATAAAAATATAAATTTCCTTTGAGTTCCTTAAATTGAACCTTATTTCTACACTACAGATAAGCAGAATGGGGTCCTTCTTAAAAACATGCTTCTAATCCATTATGACTGTCTCCAGCGATGTTGTAAATGATTGAATTGGATGTATGTGGATGTATGTATATGGTTTTTTTAGCATTTTTAAAATTAATTTTGTCTAATTCCTTTTTTAAAAAAAATTCTTCACACATATTGTCTGCATTTACAAATGTGGTACTCCGCCCCGAGTCACTTGGAGAAGTGTTCTGTCTGGGTCACTCCAGAAGCTATGACCAACCCAAAAAGATAAGCCAGACACACCGGTTGAATCCAAACACAGTTTTATAATGGTAAAGAGAAAAGAAGCCAACAGAAAATGTCCTTACAAGTCAGGAAAACACTGGAACTCCAAATAGATACATGAAGGCAATTGTTCATACAAAAACACAGGATCCTTGATGACAAACGAGGCTGTTGCTAACAGGCACAAACCTCCCACGGGTCTTCAAGACTGCTGGGCCATGAGCCAGGAACAAAACGCTGAGAGAAAAGGCAGATAACTCCAACTCCACTTTGATAACACTCCACGCTGCCGAAAGAGTTTGCCTGCCTTATAAATCCTTCCCTGCTAATGAGGACCACACCCAACCCTCTGGTGTTCCTCATTCAACGCTGATAATATCTCTTCAGTTGCTGCCTCCTTTGATCTATGCATCTCTGTCGCATGCTAATGATAGCTTCTGCTTCGTCATCCAATGACTCCAAAGACTCCAAAGAATCCAAGCTACTTGCTTGCGAGAGCCCTTCCCCAGGGCTCCCAGGCCTTTCTTCCTCGTCACATTCCTGACTGTAATCTCCCCTGTCTGGCTGCCAAGAACTCTCCTCTTCACTCTCAGTCTCCCCCGGGCATGGAGCCAGCAGAGACGCAGCTGGTCTTTGCTCTGACTCAGGCTGAACCACAACAGAGAAGGGGCGGCATAGAAGTCTATTTAATAAATAAATAAATTTATTTATTTATTAGATTTGTATGCCGCCCCTCTCCGGAGACTCGGGGCGGCTCACAGCATACAATTAAACAATTCTAATAAATTTAAAAAACATTTAAAAACCCCATTATTAAACCAGACATACACACAGACATACCATACATAAATAGTATAGGCCCGGAAGAGAGGGGGGGGGGAATGCCTCAATTCCCCCATGCCTGACGGCAGAGGTGAGTTTTAAGTAGTTTACGGAAAGCAAGGAGGGTGGGGGCAGTTCTAATCCCCGGGGGGAGCTGGTTCCAGAGAGTCGGGGCCGCCACAGAGAAGGCTCTTCCCCTGGGACCTGCCAGACGACATTGTTTCGTCAATGGGACCTGGAGAAGGCCAACTCTGTGGGACCTAATCGGTCACTGGGATTCGTTCGGCAAAGGCTGCAAAATGACTACTTTGGGCTTATGGTCAAATATAAAATTTGTTTTGGAGTTTTTTTATTATCTTCTGACCATGTGCAGAAGCTGAGTTTCTGGCACTGTGCATGTGATTGTCATCTTGTTTTCACTTTTTTCCCCTTTGGATTTTTCAGCACTGCGCATGTGCGCGGATGCTCATGAGGCAGGCCCACGTGGCAGCGAGGTAAGATAGAACCCACCCCTGCTTCATTCCTTTCAAGGTTGGTGAAATGAAACCCCAGATTGCTGTGGACAATATCATGACTCTGTAAACCACATGGAGAGGGCCAAAGCAATATCAATGCTGTTGCTATTGCGAAATAAGGTTGATGGTAATTGTGGTGATGAACAAAATAAAACACGGGTCAGATTAGCAATCTCCAGAAGCAAAAAAACATTCAAAGGATTTTGAAAAGCAATAGCGCCGAGGTGGCGCAGTGGGTAGAGTGCAGTACTGCAGGCCATTAAAGCTGACTGCTAGATCTGCAGGTCAGCGGTTCGTATCTCATCACCGGCTCAAGGTTGACTCAGCCTTCCATCCTTCTGAGGTGGGTAAAATGAGGAACCAGATTGTGGGGCAATATGCTGGCTCTGTTAAAAAAAGTGCTATTGCTAACATGTTGTAAGCCTCCCTGAGTCTAAGGGGAAGCGCAGCATTAAAAAAATAATAATTGAAAAATAAGTAAGTAAGTAAGTAAGTAAGTAAGTAAGTAAACAAACAAACAAACAAATAAATAAATATTGACTAAGTTAAATGAATTCCCCTGCAGAAGTCTGAAAAATGGAGTGTGTAAAAAACAACAACAACCCCAAATCTCTTTCTATTACTCCTTTAATTGTACTTCAGATGACACAATCAAGACCCCAACGAGGTAGGACACCTTGCATTTGTTCTAGATGAAATGGAATGATGTGGGAGAAGATGATATTTTTGATACCATTATCTGCACTATTTTAACTAGTACAGGTAGTCTTCAACTGACAACCACTCACTTAGTGACAGTTCAAAGTTACAATTGCACTGAAGGTATGATCACTTTTCACACTTATGACCATTGCAACGTCCCCGCAGTCATGTGATCAAAATTCAGATGCTTGGCAACTGGCCTGTATTTACAACAATTGGAGTGTCTTGGGGGTCATGTGATCGTATTTGCCACTTTCTCACAAGCAAAACCAATGGGGAAGCCATTTAACATCAGGAAAGATTGTAAAATGAAGCAAAATTCACTTAACAATGTAAATTTCAGGCTCAATTGTGATCATAAGCTGAGGACTACCTGAAATTTAAATGGTGCCCCAAACAACTAGAATGTATAGAAAAGAGAAGTTACACCAGAGGTGGGTTCCTCCTGGTTCGGATCAGGTCACCCAAACTGATGATGTCTGTGACCCACAGGTGGGGTGATGTCATGATAATGTCATGGAACTGGTTCAGATAATAATAATAATAATAATAATAATAATAATAATAATAATAATAATTTATTAGATTTTGAAGACTCTGAAGACTCGGGGCGGCTCACAACAATAATAAAAACAATATTATAGTAGAACAAATCTAATATTAAAAAACATATAAAACCCTATCATTATTTAAAAAAACAAACAACACATTCATGCCAAACATAAAACAAAGTATAAAAGAGCCTGGGGGAAAGGTGTCTCAACTCCCCAGGCCTGGCGGTATAAGTGAGTCTTGAGTAGTTTACGAAAGACAGGGAGGGTGGGGGCAATTCTAATCTCCGGGGGGAGTTGATTCCAGAGGGCCGGGGCCACCACAGAGAAGGCTCTTCCCCTGGAGGCTGTTGGGGCCTGGATGGGTGTCAACAAACTCAAACTCAACCCAGACAAGACGGAGTGGCTGTGGGTCTTGTCTCCCAAGGACAATTCTATCTGTCCGTCCATTACCCTTGGGGGGGGGAAACTACTGACCCCCTCAGAGAGGGTTTGCAACTTGGGCGTCCAGTTGGTGCCGGTCCATGGGTGCCACCATCATTTTTATTTTTTTTACCTTTTGAGCTTGCACAGAAGCCAAGTTTCTGGGACTGAGCATACATTACCATCTTGTTCTGGGATTTTTTGGGGGGTAGGGGAGGATTTTTGGCACTGAGCATCTGCTTTGCACGTCTGCGCCAAGGCGCAGCCACCCGGCACAGGAGGAAGCGAGCCGGCAGTGAGGTAAGTTAGAACCCACTCGAGTGACACGTTCCAAAAAAACCCACTCTCATCCTGAGTGCTTTTTAGACCAGTTTGTCCATGGTGTTCCAGGACAGCCTGAAATAAAAGCTAATTACCTGCCCCTCCTCTCACAAAGGCCCATTATGTGACTGGGGGGTTGTATCTGCCGTACACCTTTAATTGCTCCTATCCCTTTTTTGGGTTGGTTTGACTCTAAATTGGATTATGAAAATCTGGTTTAAGTTGAGATGCTTTGGCATCAGCTTGCAAGGTCTAGATTTGAGATTGCCGTGTCCTCCCCTTGCACAATTTTTTTGCTAAAGTTATTTCCCAATATTCTGCTCTGGAGGGCTGATTGCTAGTCACATTTCTTTCTATGACAGGAATCTGACGTAAGACTTTATTTACATTTACACCTACATCTAATTTACATACCTATATCTTCTTATATTGGGAGTACAGTGATCCCTCGAGTATCGCGAGGGTTCCGTTCCAAGACCCCTCGCGAGAATCGATTTTTCGCGATGTAGGGTTGCGGAAGTAAAAACACCATCTGCTCATGCGCGCCCTTTTTTTCATGGCCGCACATGCGCAGATGGTGGAGTTTGCATGGGCGGCGGGCGGCACCCAGGGAAGGTTCCTTCGGCCGCCCAGCAGCTGATCTGCTCCGCAGCGCGGCAGCAGCGAGGAGCCGAAGATGGGGTTTCCCCGTTGCCCAGGCAAAGGGGAAACCCCATCTTCGGCTCCTCGCTGCTGCCGCGCTGCAGAGCAGATCAGCTGCTGGGCGGCCGAAGGAACCTTCCCTGGGTCTTCCCGCCGCCCAGGCAAAGGGGAAACCCCAAGATCGCTTGCTGCTTGCCGCTTGCCCATCACCCGCCCGCCCGGCTGCTCGCTTGCCGCTTGCCCGTCACCCGCCCACCCAGCCGCTCGCTTGCCGCTTGCCCATTCACCCGCCCGGCTGCTCGCTTGCCGTTTGCCCGTTCACCCGCCCGCCCGGCTGCTCGCTTGCCGCTCGAGAGCAAGAGGGGGAGAGATAGAGAAAGAGAGAGAAGGAAAGAAAGAGATGAGAGAGGGAGGAAGAGAGTGTGAGAGAGGAAGAAGCAAGATAGAGAAAGAGAGAGAGAAAGAAAGATGAGAAAGGAAAGGAGTGACGTCATCGGGTGGAAAAATCACGATATAGCGTTTCGCGAAGATTGAGATCGCGAAAATCGAGGGATCACTGTACTGTATATACTTTCACAGGTTTGTGTGAGTTCCCAATTCATCTACTCTTCTTTTCAGATTTCTTTTTTAAAGTCCACCACTAAACCTGAGGGACTGGAAAAATGATGAAACAATGCACAGGTGAACTTATTTTTTTTTTTAAAGAGCAAACAGACAGACCAGCAGAAAAGTAGGTAATTTGGAGGAAAAATAAATATCCTGTTGGGTTTTGAACTAAGGACATTCTGCATGTAAGGGAAGTGTAATAACCATTATGCTAGCAAAGAAGACTTGTTATAGCAGACTTTTCAGCAATTGTTTATTTATTCATCACATTTCTACACTGCTGATCTCACCTAAATGACTCTGGGCGGGTTACAATACGTTATTCAAGTAAAACAGAGAAATGCAGCAAAGGATTATTCCTGCCTCTGTGAAGGCACACCAATCAAATGCAGAGCTGACCAGGAGAAAAGTAAAACACGACACAGGCAACTGGTACAGCAAGGGCTGAGCTGACAGGAGCAAGAAAGCAGTGCTATGAAACCGGAGCAGAAGGAGATGTCCAGAGATCGCAAAAATGAATGCATGGCAACATTATCTGTTCCTGCCCTTGAAAAATGGTCACACGCCTATATCAGCAACAGCACAACCTAGCAGTGAAGATATTTATTTATTTATTTATTTAATTTAATTTATTTATTTTGTCCAATACACAGTGAGGGTTTTAGTGGGTATATATCTATATACACATAGTAAAATACATGATGAAGGTTATAGAGGAGATACTCATAGTAAAATATATCTAAGAAATAATAGAAAAGAAGGTATAGTAATAGAACATATCAATGAAAGAATAGAAGAAGAGATATAGGAATAGAAGAAAGGTATAGGAGATATAGGAGAGCAATAGGAGAGGGGACGGAAGGCACTCTAGTGCACAAGCAGAATAAATCCCGGACATAAATTGTTTCAACTCCTACCCTCAAAACGATGTGATAGAGACCTAACTGCACCCCAAACAACTAGCCACAAGAACATTTTTTCCCCTGAACTCCATCACTCTGCTAAACATATAATTCCCTCACCACTGTCAAACTATTCACTAAGGCTACATTACTATTACTATTGGTATTCTCATCTTTCCTATCACCTATCTCCTCCCATTTATGATTGTATGACTGTTACTTGTTACTTATATCCTTACGATTTATATTGATATTGATTGTTTTCTGATTGCTTATTTGTATCCTGTGACAATCACTAAGAGGCGTACTTCATGATTCTTGACAAATGTATCTTTTTATATACACTGAGAGCATATGTACCAAAGGCAAATTCCTCGTTTGTCTAATCATACTTGGTCAATAAAGAATTCTATTCTATTCTATTCTGTTCTGTTCTATTATTCTATTCTATTCTATTCTGTTCATCTAGGTCCTGTGTTGGCTACCTTGATGAAGAAGGGATTTTATTTGTTTCACAAACCTGAATCCATATGACATATAGAAAATGCGAATTGATACAAATGATTTGTCCCAGTTCATCTTAGTTAGTATTATTTTAATAGCTAAGCCCCATTACTCATAACTATGGTTAGTTCTTGACTATCTAGATATGTGATAATGAACACTAGAAACATTAAGATAGTTAGGAACTATTGATGGAAACACCAGAGCCTACAAAACTTTTGCCAGACCCATCCTTGAATACAGTTCATCTTTCTGGAACCCATACCACATCTCGGACATCAGCACCCTTGAAAATGTCCAAAGATACTTCACCAGAAGAGCCCTTCACTCCTCCACTCGAAACAGAATACCCTACGAAAGCAGACTATCAATCCTAGGTCTAGAAAGCTTAGAACTACGTCGCCTAAAACACGATCTAAGTATTGCCCACAAGATCATATGCTGCAACGTTCTACCTATCAATGACTACTTCAGCATCAATCGCAACAACACAAGAGCACGCAACAGATTCAAAATTAATATTAACCGCTCCAAACTTGACTGTAAAAAATATGACTTCAGCAACCGAGTTGTCGAAGCGTGGAACTCATTACCTGACTCAGTAGTGTCAACCCCTAACTCCCAACATTTTTCCCTTAGACTATCCATGATTGACCTCTCCAGGTTCCTTAGAGGTCAGTAAGGGGCGTGCATAAGTGCACCAGTGTGCCTTCCGTCCCCTGTCCAATTGTCTCTCCTTATCTCATTTATCTTTTCTTCCTTTCAAATATGTTCACCTATACAGTACTTTTATATCTTTTCTTCTATTCTTTTCTTTATTTATATTATTACATATCTATTCTCTTCAATGTGTATTATGTATTGGACAAAATAAATAAATAAATACATAAAAATTAAATAAAACCTCATATCCCCTGTCCCCTTGCCTGAGTCTTGTAACTGGCATACGAGGCATAACTCACTAATTGTTTGACACCTATAGGATGTCTAGATCAAAAGATGGGGCCTATTCAGCAGTGACCCCATTCTTTGGGAATCTTTGCTTCATGAAATATAAGGCAATTACAGCCTCCCTTCATCTCCATTCTGAAAGCTGTTTTGGAATGAGAATGATCCCAAAATATGTGTGTGTGTGTGTGTGTGTGTGTGTTTGGGTGTGTAAAAAGAAGAATAAATATCTTTGGGAATACTAACAGTTGCATTGGTAATATTAAAAGTTGCAGGTGATTATTTACTTATTACCATCCATCATAATGTGTCCACAGATTTGCACATGTAGAAAATGAGTCAGGATTATTTAGGTTCCTGTATGATTGTGGAAAAGGCTACTTTATGAAATTTACTGTAACTTGTCCAGGTTATTGCAGTTGACAACTAATCTGGCTTTCTTACCTATTAGTTGTCAAAGTACAGTAACTGATTTGCATATTAGTTCTTGTATAACAGCTTAGAAAAAAGAAATAGCAGCTGCTAGTGGAATGTAATAAATTATAGAAGAATGCAAAGGATGATTTAACAAGTTAATAAATTATATTTGGCATTCAGGGCTGATTTGAGAAAGTTATACACATCACTGAAGCAACTTGTTCTTGAAAGAGCACCATGTAATTGCAAAATCCCATTGGTTTCAAGGGATCAAGCTTCACCTTTCTTTAAAAAAAGGGTCAAGAAATGAATAGAGGGTGGAAAAGTTAAAGAGATAAAGATGATGGCATAAGGAAAAAAATAATGCAAGGATTTCAGGAGGGTTTGATGTAATAGAAGGTAGGATAGATGGCAAGGCAGAATTTTGGGAGTAGAAAGAAGGTTTCGGGGTTACAGTTAAACATTCATGGTATATTTAATTCTGAGGGGTCTAAAGAGGTAGGTGTGATTGATTTTAAAACAGTTTTTAGTCATTTTCTGGATAGGTTGCTATCTCAAAGCAGGTGATCCCAGGCTATCAAGCACAGGCCAATACAATCTGAATGTAAAAGCAAAGAACAAAACCAAACACGTAGTCTTACAATTTTATTAAAGTGCAATAGGGAATAAAACAGAAGTGGCATCAGAGTTAGGTCAGTTTTCAAGAATGGACTTTCAAAAGACAAGACATCTCTGTGAGAAAACCCGCCCCACCTCTGGTAATATCTCTTACTGGTGTCAGGAGAATGAAGTTTTCACTGCTAATTGAATACACTAAAATTAATGCAAGCGGTTCTTCAGACAATTCCATCTGTCTGTCCATCACCCTGGGGGGGGGGATTATTGACCCCCTCAGAGAGGGTCCTTGATCCACAGCTGACTTTAGAACAACACCTTTTGGCTGGGCGAGGAGGGCATTTCCAGGTTTGCCTGGTGCAACTGTTGCGGTCCTAATTGGACAGGGAGTCCCTGCTCACAGTCACTCATGCCCTTATCAACTCGAGGTTCGACTACTTCAATGCTCTCTACATGGGGCAGTCTCTGAAGAGTTTTTGGAAACTCCAGATCATGCAGAATGCGGCCGTGCAAGCAGTCATGGGTCTTTTCAGATACAGCCATGTTTCATCAACACTCCGCGGCCTACATTGGTTGCCGATTAGTTTACGGACACAATTCAAAATATTGGTGATGACCTATAAAGCCCTACATGGCATCAGACCAGAATTACTTACAGGACTGCCTTCTGCCACATACATCCCAGCGGCTGATTAGGTCCCACATAGTTGGCCTTCTCCGGGTCCCGTCGACCAAACAATGTTGTCTGTGGTGGCCCCGGCCCTCTGGAATCAACTCCCCCCAGAGATTCAAACTCAACCCTGATAAGACGGAGTAGCTGTGGGTTTTGCCTCCCAAGGACAATTCCATCTGTCCATCCATCACCCTGGAGGGGAATTATTGACCCCCTCAGAGAGGGCCTGCAACTTGGGCATCCTCCTCGATCCACATCTTACATTAGAGAACCATCTTTCAGCTGTGGCGAGTGGGGCATTTGTCCAGGTTTGCCTGGTGCACCAGTTGCGGCCCTATCTGGACCGGGACTCACTGCTCACAGTCACTCATGCCCTCATCACCTTGATGTTCGACTACTGTAATGCTCTCTACATGGGGCTACCTCTGAAGAGTGTTCGGAAACTTCAGATTGTGCAGAATGCAGCTGCGAGAGGAATCATGGGCTTCCCTAGGTATGCCCATGTCACACCAACACTCCGCAGTCCGCATTGGTTGCCTACTAAGAGGTATGGCAGGAGCCTATTAATTCTATCAGCTCCTGTTCTCGGAGATAGCTTGCCCCCGAAGCAAGGATAGGCAGGGTTACTGAAGGTTGATGGTAATCCCAGCTGCTTAGCTAAAGCAGACAGGTGGCATTAACATAGGAAGATGCTGTAGGCAAATGATCACTTTAGTGGCAATGGAAAAATATGATTTCATACTTTGCAGGAGAAGACAATGTTTTATTTTCTTCCCAATAGATAGATAATAGAAATTAATTGAAGTAAAGGGCTCCTTGGATTAGATGACATTTAACATGCCACCAGGGAAATGCTGAATATCTTTCAGAATATGGGCAGTATTTATGATGGGGTTAGACTAAAACCTTTGTGATGTCTAGATCCTGATGTTACCATATAAGAAAAGAAAATCTAAAGCTGCAAAGACAGAATTATGGTGAGAACATGGAAAGTAAGAAGCATAAATATAGAAAAGTACAACATTATGAAAAATAAGTTGAAGTGATAACATATTGATATCTTAAGCATCAATGAATTGAAATGGACTGAAATTGGACATAAGTAATCAGAAGATCACACTCCTTACATATAAAGACACAAACAAGACAAAAACCAAAAGGTTGGTGTTACTTTCACAGACAGGAATATGACAATTATCCTTATATATGTTCCAGATATGGAAACTAATTACCAAAGTTGGAAATACTGTAGTAAGAAAGAAAATGCAATTAGGCACAATGGCCTAAGAAATCAAAATGAAGTGGGAGAATGATTTACAGTTTTTGCCAATGTCTTTGCAAATTGAATTCTTGGCATCTTCATGTATGGCTGGAAACCCCACAATGTCCAGAAGCTTTACAGAAACCTTGCAGTTCAAATAAGCTTTACAATATAGATTTTCCTATGAACTGGCCTTCAGGTAGATTCAGAAATGGATCTCATACACTCAATGACCATGGAAGGATTTCATTCTCTTATAAACAGATTCCTGCCATCAGGTATTTCTCTAGCAAAATCAAACAGCCCACCCCCCTTTTAACCATGAAAATATTGTTATGGCTTCAGTATGTTAGTCTTTGTAAGCCTGGCTTATAGAATATTTGTACTCTTAAAAAAATAATAGAAAAACTCAAAGAAATGGCAGCCTTATCAAGGCTACATGTAAACAAAGTGCACCGACATCATCTAACTTTGCCACCCATTATTTATTTAAAGAGTAAAAAAAAAAAGAATCAAAATCTGAAAATCACTCCTGGTGAGACTGAAAGCTTAGAAGGACACACACACATTGTAGATAGCAAAGAGTGGAATGAAAATAACTTAAGAATGTTTGGAGGTAAGTCTATGATGTCAGTTCTGCATTGTCCTCTCATTTTCTTTCAGGGTTTAGTGAACATGTGATTCTTACACTGATGCAGTTAACCCCTTTATATGAAAACTGATAAGAAAGCTGTCTTTCCATCTGCAGCCACACTCAGTAGCTCAAGGTCATCTGAAAATGGGAGATTTTGGATTTATAAATATCTCTGATGGAGCTGCATATCTTTACAATAGAAGGTTAAGACATCAAACCCCAGGAGGGATTCAGTTCTTTGAAAATGACATGTGGCTCAAAGATTTGCTTGAATATCTTTCTAGTAACAACTTGGGATTTAACTATTTCATAGAATTTTGTAGCACCGGAGATTACTTTATTTCATTGCATAAATAACACAGATCTTTTGTACATTTTCCATTTCTGCCTTTAAGCTCTGAGAACTGTAGCAGATTTGGGACTGCTGACTATATATATACAAGGCAAAGGTTGCAGGTTCAAGTCCCAGTGGGTATGGTTAGCTGATGAGGCCAAAATAAGGCCGAAATAGATCTATCCTAGTCTCCCTTAATTTTCAAATTCAGCAAAAAAACATGTCACACACACACACACATATATATATGTTTTCGTAGATTTTCACGGGTACAGGTATGACGGTCTTGGTATATTCGGGTTTCTTCCCATGTAGAATTTGGAAATTTCTGGCGACGTTTCGACGAGGTCCCACTTGTCATCTTCAGGCTGGTGTTTCTGTCCTTGTTCTAGGGCGAACACAGCGAGACCTGAGCTGCCTTCCTTCTATAAATACTGGTGGCTGGGTGTGGTTTGATAGCTCAGCAATTGCCTGCTGTGTAGAAACTTCCTGGTGAGTCAGTAACACTTGGGGTTGTTGATGTGACTGAGGTATGCTGATTAGTTAATGGTTGTGGATTAGTTGGAGCTTGCAGGCTATTTGATTGTTTTGCAATGTGTGTTCTGAGTCTGGTTTCAGTATCATCCCGCTTGTTCATATTTTGGGGATGTTTTTCTATCCCAATATATATATATATATATATATATATATATATATATATATATATATATATATATATATATATATATATATATATATATATTTGATTAAAAGTGCGTAGCATAGCACAATAAGAAGACCTAAATTTCTCATACAACTCTCCCATTAAATGTCACACTTTAAAAACAACTATCTTGACTCCCTGGTTATAATCAAATGGCATTTCATATCCAGCTCACAATTTCTAATATTTCTTGAACTCTGTGATATTATGCCAAGGCTCAGAAGCTGTCAAAGGGAAAAAAAGCAACAGCCCACCATCATATTTAAAAGCAGTTATTGGGACAGACTTTAAAGGCAGTGGACTAAGACAATTCAGAAACAATTGCTTATGTGATCGTTGGAGGATTTGTCCCTGTCAAACAGTTAATATTGCTCTAATACATGAAGTAGGCCATATAAGACCACAATAATGAAAAATGTCAGGAAAGACAATATCAATTGTTATTCAACATCCACATCAAAAGATTACTTTTTTGTCAGTAGCTTTCAAAAAAATGTATTTTCCATCAGATCTGATTGCGTTCCTCTTTGAAGTGCTCCATCCTCCCAGTAGATTTAATGTGACATCCAGGCACTTTTTAGTCTCTGGGCCTCTGAGGCGATTCAGAGAGGCACAACAAGTCATCACAGGTTTATCCTCAAAGGCTGACATTGTCTGTCTGATTTATTGTAACTTTAAGAATCATCTCCAGCAAAGCATGAGCCTTCCTTCCCCATCCCAGCTCCTGACTTTTATCAGTTCATTGGTATGCAGCCTGTATGTCCTAGAACAGAGAGCCCTATAGCCATTCATGGAAAATGCATTACCTGCTACTAATCCTTTTTATCTGTAAAGCCGGTATTTTTTATGTATAAGTCATTTTGGGTTATCATAAAATATACATAATTCTCTCTTCTCCATCCTCTCTGGCCAAAAAAGAAAAAAAAAAAAAGCTCAAAGAAAAAAAACAAAGAAAAAGAAAAAAGCGACAAAAATGAAAAGGGAATTCATAATGTGATGCGCTGGTGGCGACCTTATCACGAACGTTTCTAAATAAACAGCTCTTTAGGTAAACATGGAGGGATGTAAATCCATGATTACTTTCAGTTGGGGATTGGAACTCTTTCTCTCTCTCTCTCTTTGTCTGTCTGCCTGACAGTCTGTCTCTCTGAGAGAGAGAGAGAGAAAGAGAGAGAGAAAAAATGAGAGAGAACTAAACCTAGGTTTAGAAAGCTTAGAACTACATTGCCTTAAACACAAGCTAAGCATAGCTCATAAAATCATCTGCTATAATATAAAGCTCTTCATGGCATTGGACCAGAATATCTCTGGGACCGCCTTCTGCCCCCTGAATCCCAGCGACCAATTAGGTCCCACAGAGTTGGCCTTCTCTGGGTCCCGTCGACTAAAAAATGTCGTCTGGTGGGTCCCAGGGGAAGAGCCTTCTCTGTGGTAGCCCCAACTCTCTGGAACCAGGTCCCCCTGGAGATTAGAACTGCCCCCACCCTCCTTGTCTTCCGTAAACTCCTTAAAATTCACCTCTGCCATCAGGCATGGGGGAATTGAGGCATTCCCCCCTCCCCTGGGCCTATACAATTTATGTATGGTATGTCTGTGTGTATGTCTGGTTTAATAATGGGTTTTTAATTTTTTAAAAAATTTATTAGATTTGTTGTGAATTGTTTTATTGTATGTTGTGAGCCCCCCCGAGTCTACGGAGAGGGGCGGCATACAAATCTAATGAATAAATAAATAAATAAATAAATAAATAAAATAAAATAATGTGCATCCTGTCATCAACTACTTCAGCTTCAACCACAACAACACATGAGCACACAACAGATATAAACTTAAAGCAAACCACTCCAAACTCGACTGCAGGAAATACGACTTTAGTAACCGAGTAGTTAATGCATGGAACTCACTACCTGACTCTATAGTATCATCACCTAAACCCTCAAAACTCTACCCTTAGACTATCCTCTGTTGATCTCTCCCGATTCCTAACAGGTCAGTAAGGGGCGAGCATAAATGCACCAGTGTCCCATACCATCTCCTGTCCTAATATTTCTCTCTTACTACTATCATGTACATAAACATTGTTATAGCTTTGTATACTACCAATACGTACTTGACAAAACAAACGAACAAACAAAATAAAATAAAAATAAAGGCCTGGATCAATTTGTAGCAATTTAAAATGAATGACCTCATTAATTGAAAAGGAAATAAGAACCTACAATTTCTAGTCTGTTTTTTTTTTTTACTAACATAGGTACCAAGAGTATTCCGAATGTGTGTGTTAAAAACAGTCAAGATGGCTGCCACTACAGGACAATTGAAGCCTTACTCCTTTTTTATGTGCTGTGTACATGCCACAGATGTCATTTAGACTTTCTTGGATGGCCCCAAAAGGCAGGTAGATGGAGATTTAATTAGCCCTTAAAAATAAACAAAGCCATAATTATAATAGTATAGGAAATCATTTCAATAGCTAAAACTGCCTGGGAGAGTTCCTGCATCTGTGTAAATTCTCGATAAGAGAAAGTCCCCTTCACGGTGTCTTCTTTCTTCTTTCAGTGGAATATCAATGCTGGTGGCAACATTACATCTGTGCAGCCTTTCAAGCTACAGGTTGCCTCTCCGAATCAAGAGTCAGGCTGACTCTTATTATCACTATGGAGGGATAATAAAGTCTTTCAGGCTGCAGGTAGCAAGATGGCATGCTTTAAAACTGCCACTCCATCTCTTTTCTCTGAACATAAAAATATCCCCGGTTCATTGGGGAGCAGGTCAGCCCGAAGCCATTTTCCTGTCAGGCTTAGTTGGAAGAATGTCTGCGACAGAAAAGAATTCAAATACAGCTAGCCTTCCCCTGGCTTACTGAAGTGACACTGGCCAGCAATGGCCCTGTTTTTATTTTTTTTATTTTTTCAGTACATGGATTCTTGTCTGTAGCTTATTATCCCAAGGAATTCTTGAGGAAGTTTTAATGAAGTGATATATTCTTAAAATAAGTCAGACAAGAGATGCAGAGGCTCGAAGTGGGTCATAGATTTAGGCACTTCTTTTACTTACTCATATTCAAATTATATTTCACTCTTCTTTGGTTCCTTTCTCTGTTTGGTCATGTTTTATTTTTATTATGGCTAGGGGCTTTAAAAGTTGGAAATGATCTAGGCCTAGAATATAAGGAACAGGCAAGCTGGGACTTCAGAAGGAGGTAGCAGAATTACTAAGTTTTGTTTTATACGAGTGGGAAATGGGAATACTTCAGAATTATGACGTGCCTATGAATTAGCTGGCTTCTGACTCTGGCTTGCTCTGAGAGAAACAAACCAGAATACCTGGTTTATAATGATATACTAAGCAAACCACAGATGGCAGGAAGTGGCAGCCACAGTAACCTCAGTACGGCGAATGAGATCTTTTGGATATCCCTTTCTGTTTCTTCTGACTATGGTCTGGTACTGAGCAAATGGTTAGTATGGCTTCTGCTTTGATAATGTGATAGTATTTTTATTTATTTATTTATTTATTTATTTATTTATTATTTATTTATTAGAGTTGGAAGGGATCTTGTGGGTCATCTAGTCCAGCCACCTGCTACTGCAGGAGACCCTATATCACTCCAGACAAATAACAGTCCAATCTTTTCTTGAAAGTCTCTAGTGTTGGAGCATTCACCACCTCTGCTGGCAAGTCGTTCCACTGGTTGATTGCTCTCACCATCAGAAAGTTCTTCCTTATTTCCAGGTTGAATCTCTCTTTGGTCAGCTTCCATCCATTGCTCCTTGTCTGGCCTTCTGGTGCTTTGGAAAACAATGTAACTCCCTCCTCTCTCTGGCAGCCCCTCAAGTATCTGAAGACTTCTCTCATGTCTCCCCTGGACCTCCTCTTTGCTAGACTATCCATGTCCAGTTCCTGCAACTTTTCTTTGTATGTTTTAGTCTCTAATCCCTTTATCATTTTGGTTGCTCTCTTCTGCACTTTCTCTAGAGTTTCAATTAGTAGTAATTGAATTGCACTTCAAATAGTAATTTGAAGTACATTATAAAGTTCATCAAAGAAGAGAGGCATTTTGAAAACACAGCAACTCTAAGTTGTGGTTCCTTAAAAAGACTGGGTTTTGAATTCATGATCATATATGATCATGAAGATAAAATACAGGAAATAGTATAAGGGCAGACTAGATGGACCATGAGGTCTTTTTCTGCCGTCAGTCTTCTATGTTTCTATGTTTCTATATCTTAAGATGCATGAAAACATGCTGGAAAAGTAGTTTGTTATGTCTCCTTTAGAGAGAAAAGCAAAGTAGTAGTTTCGATTTAATGTCACACGCCTTGTTTTCTAAACTAGACAAAGCCAAGAACATTACATAAATAATTAACTCACTGCCTTCATTTCATCCTCATTCCATGAATGAGAAAGGCTTCAGTCCCCCCTGAGCTATAGTGGCCTTCTCTCCTGTATTCCAATGCCATCCAAAGGCACCCTCAAGCAGTATAATCTCTGTTAACCTTTGCTCCTGATTACCCTGGTGCACAGGTGTATGTGTGTATGTCAAGGGGAGGCAAGTGATAAAAGTGGCATTTATTTACTTATTAAAAAATTTATGGAGCTGCCAAACTCAACCAAGGTGATCCTGGATGGTTTACAAAAAGAAATGCAACCAAGTCTAACAAAAACATAACAAAAAACAGAAATATATGAGCAGTGGTGGTAGTCCAGAATGCCATGACTGAAAAACCCATGTGTCTTGTGTATGTCTTGACAGCTTTGTACAATTCTGGTGTATGTTTCACCTTTTTGGTATGTCTGTTGTGAAGTTACATATATGTACAAATGAGGCGGACCTTGATCATAATGTAAGAATGCTGCTTTTGTTATTGTGATGAAAGCCTCTGATGCATCTTCCTAAAGCTTGATTTAAATGGTTCCACAACTCCGTGTAGGTGTTGACGCGTAACTGCACTGCAAAGGGGTTGATGGGCAAATCTAGGTTGCAGATGATTGCAGATGGGCTAATAGGGACACCTACCAAATCTCAATTACATGTTGTATGGAGATGCTTGTCCTGCATGCTGTAACTTCTTATTGGGAGGCTTTGTTCTTTGAGCACCCCATAGCCAGAATGTTAACATTCTCAGAAGCATCAGTGCAACAGCTATGCAATCTTTGGAAACTTAAGTCATAAGAACATAAGTAGAGCCATGCTGAATCAGGCCAAAGCCCATCGAGTCCAGCATTCTATGTCACACAGTGGCCCACCAATTGTACATGGGGATCTTGAGCAGAAAGAGAAGGCAAAACCTTCCTTTTATCTTGACCCCCAACAAATGGTACCCAAGAGAATTCTGCCTGCCTCAACCAACAAAGAGGTGGCACATGGACATCCATTTCCATAACCACCGATACACTTGGCATCCATTAATCTGTCTAATCCTGTCTTGAAGCTATCAAGGCTGACAGCTGTTATGACCTCTTCTGGAAGGGAATTCCATAAACCAACGACCCTCTGGGTGAAGAAATATTTCTCTTTATTTGTCCTCGCTTTATTACCTATGAGCTTTAGGGAGTGCCCCCTCATCCTAGTATTGTGTGATAGAGAAAAGAATTTTTCTCTATCCACCTTTTCTATCCCATGCATGATTTCCACTGACGTGCAGTGATGCAGAAGTCAAGTCACGGATTTAGCAGGAAGTCAAGTGGCAGAGACTTGGAACGGAAACAAGAGGCAGAAGATGGATTGGCAACAAGGACCACAAATTTTCAGGAAGCTTTCTACTCGTTCACGGATAGGTGAATATCATTTCATCGTAGCAGTGAAGAAAGGCTTTAAGATGTGATGGCTGCAACACTTTGGGCATCTTATCTGTTGCTTGCTTTAGTTTCAAATTGACGTTTTACTTTTTTTTTTGGAAGGAGGTTCATACTTTGTATCATGTGCAAAAAAATCTGCATAACTTTGTGGGTGCTATTTGATAACTATGACAGGAAGAGAATCAGAGGGGATAGGATCAAGAGGAGAATTCTGACTGTGTGATCACCTCTCCCCCTTTTTGAATGTGCAGCAATATTCTGTCCTTACACAAATGAGTCAAACTTTGCTCACATGATCATAAGTGCTATCTTGAGTTTATGACACACACATTCCTCACACACCTTGGCATTGCTTAGCAGTGTGCTAAATGACAGCGCATCTAGACTTCTTTAAGGGCTATGGGTATTGTTGTGGTTAGCTCTGGCCCAGCTCTTGCCCCAAGGATTGTGGATGTGGGGGAGACATCCACATGCTGCAGGCCTGTTTTGCCCCCAGTGGAATCTGCTGATGAAGGCTCCTCTGACCAAGAAGACATGAGTGACAGGGAGGAGGAGAGTGTGGCAGACAGCTCAGAAGGAGATCAATTATCTAGCTCCTCCTTGGATTCAGAACAAGAGTTAATGATACAGCCACGCATGCGGAAAGCGATGCATAGGCAACAACAACTGAGAGATTATTATCAAAGAAAATGAGGCCACCTGTGGTTGGGTGGTGCTGTGGTAATTAGTGAGGCTGCTATAAATAGCAGCCTGTGGGTTTGGCCATTGTGGAGGATTATCTGATCGTTGTGTTTCGTGACTGCTTTGCTGACTTCTTTTGTGTGCTGATTTTCCCCCGCTTTGAAACTAAACCAGAGCAAAGTGTGTTTCACTTTGTGAAAGAAGAAGGACTGTGAATTGCCTCACAGCTGCAAGCTAAGTATCACAGAACTGATAAGGGACTTGTACAAATTACCAGTTTGTTTGGAGACGAGTGCTCTTTGCTAAACAAAATGAGTGCTGCATTTATTTGCATTTTCGGTATAAAGAACATTGTTTTGAATTGTCAAACGTATGTGTGTCTGAAATTTGTACCTGTGAATTTTTGGGAGGAGTCTACCAGAGAGCCCGACAGAACAGGGTATCATACAACATTTTCGCATGTTACTACAAAGTTAGGTATCTACTTGTACAGCTGTTAGCACACTGGAGAAATTATTAGAATTGACTGTAGGTGTGAAAGTATATAAGTTATTTTTAATGCACAGCCACATAGTAAAATAGAAGTGTGATTATGGGAAGTAAACCAAGGTAAATATTACATTTAATCATGAACTTGGGAGGATGGTGCATACTTGACAGAATGAAAACCAGGTCCTTGAAAAAGAAAAGAGAAATCGTCCCTTCCATGTTAAGATATGAAAAATGAGAATACTTGAAAAAACAAAACAAAGATATAAGATTGAGCATACTTTTGCCTAGGGAAAGAGCCAAATATGCTGCAAAAAGGTATAATCACGAGCTTGTATCCTGGTAATATTTCGTTGTAGTTCTCATTATTTTTTAATGATCTAAGGGAAAATAATTCAACATTTTTACATATGATTCTTATATTAATCCTAATTAATTAATGATTCATATATTGATCCTAATTCTAGGTCACCTTTAATTTCAAAACAGATGACGGATATCAGAATTTATAAATCTGTTCACTGTCACAGTTTTGAATGGATGAAAGGAGACACCATTCTTATCTTTTATATGTCAACATCTCAGTCTTTCCACCTCCAGAATTCTTGATAATGGATTTTTAAAAACCCACTTCATTTTAACCTTTGCTGTAAAATAAAATCAGGCTTATAGAACTTCACCTAGAATGCCTCTTTCCATATTTTTCTTAAGGCATATTTAACTGACACATTAATTCACTTGGAAAAGTATAATTACATAGAAGGGGTACCATAGATCAGTAGTCATCGATACATGTTTATAAATCATGTAAACACAATACTTTTGTTAATGAGAGGCAAACATGAATCTGATAAGGCCGTCACCCATTAACGTTCGCTTTTAGCTCTCTACCTGAATCACTGAAATGGCCTTTCATCTGTCTACATTTCCATCTCTCACTTGTTCTACTATTGTTAATCTATATTTTTGTCTGGAAGGCTTCCCATTTCCCCAACCTCAATATACATTAATTTTTATCATTATCATCATTGCAGTAAATCATTTTGTTCCATAATCTATAATACAGAATAACAGAACAGACTAGACTAGACTACACCACTGTTCCCTGTAAGCTGCGCATGCCTGTGCACGCGCACCCCAAAACACCACCCCCGTGCACCCTTTTCCCAGGGTGTGCATGGAGCCATGGCCACCCCCGCCCCCCTGCACCTCCGCCCCCCTCACGCCCCTGGATTCTTGCCGCTGCCCCTGCCCACCCGCCTGATCCGCCTCTCTTTCTCCTCTGCTTCCTGCCTTGGGCGTGTGGCTCCTCCCGCAGCGGGAACGCCCGCCACGCTGCTCTCGCAGTCCTTTCGCCGAGAGCGCTTTCGTCCTGGACTCTCAGCGAGGGGGCTGCAGGAGAGGCGGGGCAGGTGTTCTCACAGCAGAGACAGGCGAAGGTGATTTTCAATGTCAGGCGTGTGGGGGCGCGCACTCCCCACCCTCCTGCCAGCCCACCCGGAACATTCAAAATAACCTTACACCACTTCAGGCAAATGATTATTCAACATCTTTTAAAAAAAACTTCCAGTGTTGGAACATTCACAACTTCTGGAGGCAAATTGTTTCAATGATTAATTGTTCTGTCAGGAAACTTTGTCCTTAGTTCTAGGTTGCTTCTTTCTGTGATTAATTTCCACCCATTGCTTCTTGTTCTACCCTCAGGTGCTTTGGAGAATAGCTTCACTCTCTCTTCTTTGAGGCAGCCCCTGAGATATTGGAACACTGCTATCATGTCACCCCTAGTCCTTCTTTTTATTAAACTAAACATACCCAGTTCCTGCAACCATTCTTCATATGTTTTAGCCTCCACCTCACTAATCAGCTTTGTTGCTTTTCTCTGCACTCTTTCTAGAGTCGCCACATCTTTTTTACATCGTGACATATCAATATATCCCTCGATCAGTATATCCCTCGATGCAAAAAAAAATACCAGTAAGATTTCTAGTTTTAGGTTGGTAGGATTTTGGGGACAGGGGTTTGGCAACCAGGATTCATACCTATGGTGGACATGAGGGCCAGTAGGGTTTTTGTTTTGCAGCAGATAGTCCAAAGCCACAGTAGCAGAATCCACAGTTTGCACAATGGTGATCCCTAGGATTTAGATTCTGCATCCCACTTTAGTGCTGAGAAAGACTCCTACGTGAAGTGATAAAGAGAGTCTACAAGACATTGATAGACCAGAATAGAAAGTCTTCCCCCAACGGATGAAGAATTCACTCCCATTAGCCCCCAAATATTAGTCCCATTGGCTGGAATGATAAGAATGGAAATACACCTCCTTTAGATGGCACATGATTTGCAGGATAACTAGGCTCTAGCAGAAAGTGAAAAAAGGCCAGATATAAATTAGGAAATCTTATAGTTATACTTCAGAGGTGAGTTGCTTCCAGTTCAGATTGGTTCTTTAGAACCCGTAACGGGAATTTCTCCTGGGAGTGATTGCTGGCTGGCCACACACCCCAACCAGCTCTAATGGCGGTGATGGAGACTGCCATTTTATTTTTGGCTTCTGCGGATGTGCAAAAGCTTGTTCATCAGCACTATGCATGCACGCATGTATGGCATGGTCATGCGACGCACAATGCGCATGCACCCAAGCAGCACAGGAGGAAGCGAACTGATAGCAAGGTAAGTTAGAACCCATCCCTGTCGTACTTATAAAGTCACAAACCAGGCTTTAGTTTTTCATATTCTAGAGTTGTTAACCTGATCCTACGCAGCTTCTGCTCTGGCAATCTCACGCTACTCACCAGAGCCTACAAAACTTTTGACAGACCCATTCATCTGTCTGGAACCCATACCGCATCTTGGACATCAACACCCTTGAAAATGTCCAAAGATACTTCACCAGAAGAGCCCTTCACTCACTCAAAACAGAATATCCTACGAAAGCAGACTATCAATCCTAGGTCTAGAAAGCTTAGAACTACGTCGCCTAAAACACAATCTAAGTATTGCCCACAAGATCATATGCTGCAACGTTCTACCTGTCAATGACTATTTCAGCTTCAATCGCAACAACACAAGAGCACGCAACAGATTCAAACTTAATATTAACCGCTCCAAACTTGACTGTAAAAAATGAGACTTCAGCAACTGAGTTGTTGAAACATGGAACTCATTACCTGACTCAGTAGTGTCAACCTCTAACCCCAAACATTTTTCCCTTAGACTCTCCACGATTGACCTCTCCAGGTTCCTTAGAGGTCAGTAAGGGGTGTGCATAAGTGCATCGCTGTACCTTCCGTCCCCTGTCCAATAGTCTCTCCTTATCTCATTTATCTTTTCTTCCTTTCAAATAATTTCTTTACTTATATTATTACATATCTTTCTCTTCAATGTGTATTATGTATTGGACAAAATAAATAAATAAATATAAGGAGTCAGGCAATTAGCTGTGCCTGAATCAAACAAAAATTATCAGTAAACAACAGTCCAATTAAGAAATGGCCAAGATCATTCCCATCAACACTGTCATGGCAAATCACTAGTACATAAACCATTTATTCTTATAGATGAAGATGTTATGGAATATTGTTATTTGAAAATGAACTTTCAGAGGTGAGAAAAAAAACAATTTATTCCAATGTCTCTCTTCTAAACTGGGAATAAAATGGTAATATTGGCCAGATTTGAGGGCTCCTTGGTGTTCTCTGAGCTTGATTATTTTCTTGTAGTGCTAGTCTGACCACCAAGGTCAGAGGGCACAAAGAATCCCGCAATTCAACCCTCGACTATACATTTTCTCTACTGAAATACTATAGAATAGAATACTTTATTGGCCAAGTATGATTGGACTCACAAGGAATTTGTCTTTGATGCATATGCTCTCAGTACTATACTATTGTTGAAGCAGCCCTGACCAAGGTCAGCTTCTACAAAGTTTCACCTCCTGGTAAATGCATTTTTTCTGCAAATGATCTCTTCTTCACTTTGTTACTGGCTATCCGTGTGCTGCTGCTAACATTCCCAATGAATGAAGCAGGGAACATGCCTCTACCTCAAGGTCATAATTCTCTATGCCAGGGTTGGATATGGTAGGGCCTACAAATATGCTTTCCCCAGCGCTGGTGACGCTTGATTGTTAGGTTTCTGAATTGACTAGTTGATTGGTTAATGGAAGATTGGTGCATATAAAGGATCAAATGTCTGAAAATGGTTATATACGTACAAGCCTGTCTGTCTGTCGGTCTATCTGTCTGTCTGTCTCTCTTTCTCTCCAACTGTATCCTAATTTGCTGTTTCAAGAGGTTCTGAAATCTATTTTTTAGAGAATCTGAAATGTAGTTAATAAGGCATTGAGATTATCCCAGTTTAGTATTATTTTATTATTTTCAATTGTAATAAAAATTGCTTTAATTTAATTTTATAATAAATTTTTCTTTGTGTCTTGAATTGCAGCTTCCCAGCATTATTTATTTATTTATCTACTTATTTATTTATGACAGTTGGACATACAAATTTTCTAAATAAATAAATAGATAGATAGATAGATAGATAGATAGATAGAAAGATAGATAGATAGATAGGTATGCACGTACGTACGTACATACGTACATACATACATACACACATACATACATACTATGATTTAATCTCTTTCTTATATCATGCTATTGCATTTTAATAATAAAAGGTAAACATTTTCCATTTTTCTTTAACAATAATAACACACACACACACAGACAAAAAAAAGGCAGGATAACTATGCTTCCACAGTGTTGAACATATTCCCTTCCACACAGAAATATCTCTTCCCTCACCAGTATATAAATTTAAAAAATTATATGACTGAGTATCTCACACTGTAATCCTAAGTGGCTCACAGCAGTCAACATGAACCATAAAATAACACCATTAAAATACATTGTACCTTTTCCATCAAGACATCACAATCACCCCTACTGTTGTCCCTATAACTCAACTTGCACCTGTGCAGGTAGCAAAATCTCGTACTGATTTTGAGGTTTTTTGCTAGGATGCATGTGCAGAAGCAAAAAACCTCACTGAAACACTCACACACATGCATCCCTGTGTGAGATTTTATTACCTGCACAGGTGCAGGAAGCAAAATTGTGCTTGAATCAGCCCTTGTGCGCCAGAGCCGCGGAGCTGCATACAATTTGCTGTACCTGCAGAAACCCCCTACTAAATAGAATGCCATTCTGGAGGCTACTTCTGTTGACTGCTGGCTGCTAGCACTTTGATAGTTTGATCCTGACCAGTTCAAAATGGACTTCCATCCTTCCGAGGTAGGTAAAATGAGAACCCGGATTGTTGGGGGAAATACACTGATTCTGCAAACTGCTTAGAGGGGACTATAAAAGCACTGTGAATAGGTTATACAAGTCTAAGTGCTATTGCTGTTTCCTGGCTGTTGACCAGAGCTATGCATTGGTCTGCTCTTCATGTACCTATATGGAAAACCCAGCTAAAATTCAAACCAGGATTGGGATAGAGGGAGGCTTACAAGATCTGACTGTCTCAACAGGTTGTGACTGTCTTAATGACCATAAGCCAAATCGGGTAGAATGTGTAGGAAGAAGACATTCATAATGATTTCCCTCCTATCAACATCAATGAGTAAAAAAAAGCTAATAACCCATGTGGGGAAGTCCAAGCTATGCAAACTACAAGGTACACCAAAAGTTAGAACTGAAACATAGCATAACACTATCAGCGTATCTCCAAATGGAAACTGCTTAACCACTTAACCAAATGACTCCTGTGGTTGATTGATGGCTGGTTTCTCTCATGCCTTATGGCGTGGTGATGAACTAAATATTTCCCCAACTCAGACCTCGTATAGTAGGTAGGACCCTTTTATGTCTTTGCAATGCAAGATGCTGATTTCCAATTAAATCCCTGGTCATGGCTGGTGAATTTTCATTCTTTTTTTTGCTTGTAGAAACATAGAAACATAGAAGATTGATAGCAGAAAAAGTCCTCATGGACCATCTAGTCTGCCCTTATACTATTTCTTGTATTTTGTCTTAGGGTGGATATATGTTTATCCCAGGCATGTTTAAATTCAGTTACTGTGGATTTACCAACCACATCTGCTAGAATTTTGTTCCAAGTATCTAACACTCTTTCAGTAAAATAATATTTTCTCACGTTGCCTCTGATCTTGCCCCCAACTAACCTCAGATTGTGCCCCGTTGTTCTTATGTTCACTTTCCTATTAAAAACACTTCCCTCCTGAACCTTATTTAACCCTTTAACATATTTAAATGTTTCGATCATGTCCCCCCTTTCCCTTCTGTCCTGCAGACTATACAGATTGAGTTCATTAAGTCTTTCCTGATACGTTTTATGCTTACAACCTTCCACCATTTTTGTAGCCCGTCTTTGGACCCGTTCAATTTTATCAATATCTTTTTGTAGGTGAAGTCTCCAGAACTGAACACAGTAGAATTTGTTTTTACAATTAAAATTCATTGCAGTATCATTTAAAAAAAAATCTGTTTGTATGTGAAAATAATGTGAAGGATTTTGAAATTTCCATCCGGGCAAAGTCTAGATTTTAATTCTCAGAGCCTTTGAAAGAGCTGTTCTGCGACATTGGTGCCAGAATGATATAATAATGACTACTATCCAAATAATTGGAAGCTAAGTAAGTGCATTTGTTTAAACCTTATTGTATGGAAGCGAGTACATTAATGCAGATCTAAGAGATACATTAATGGATTTAACATTGGCAATCAGAGCTAGGGTCATATAAATCAAACAACATTGCATTTGGTCTAATGTATGCTTATTCATTCATTAGCATCGTTCAATGCGGATGATAAATATTAGCAGTGAAAGCTTCAGTGCCAAAGATACTTTCTTCTAATAGAGCTATAATTGAACAATAATGATGACACTTTTATGAATCATAATAACTTGTATTGATTTGCACTTGGGGGGTTGCAGAAAGCTTTTTCAGCCGATTTAGAGCAGGATATGGTTACATTATCAGACAGTGAGGGATGGAAAGACGAAAAGAAAGAAATTGTTAAAGAGAATTGACTGCCTGCTGATGTAAGCCTGTTTTGACTAACCGCTAAAAGCTAAATATAGGTAATTTTTGTTTCCATTTGCATTTTCTTGAATTTCACAGGAAACTTGTCCCATATACCTGCTATGGTTTAGTCACATGACACTTTTTTGTAGAATGGAATGAATCTGATGAAAATGTTTATAGGTAAGACAAAACAAAGCAGTTATACTTTATTTCGTTTATATTCATATACATGCTTGATAAAATAAATAAATAAATAAATAAAAAGTAGATCTACCAAAGAGATGCCCAGATTCTCTGCCAAGCTCTTCTCCATCACTGCTATCTTACTTTTTAACGTATTTATTGGTGACAATGGTGACAATGCTGGACCAAGGCATAGTGCCTGAGGATCACAAGTACAATTATTTTTCCATGTATTGAGCTCATTCAGGAAGGGGGCCTAATTAGAATCACTATATCGATTTTGCCTAGCATCTAGGAAAGTAAAAGAGCTAGCATAGTATAGCATTTAGATTTATATACCACTTCACAGTACTTTACAGCCTCTCTAAGCAGTTTACAGAAAGTGAGCATATTGCCCACAATCTGGATCCTCATTTTACCAACCTCAGAAGGATGGAAGGCTGAGTCAACCTTGAGCCTGGTGAGATTCGATCTGCCAAACTACTGGCAGCCAGTGATCAGCTGAAGTAGCTTGCAGTACTGCACTCTAACCACTGTGCCGCCGAGGCTCCACAACCCTGGTTCCCAACATGAGGCCCACGCCCCAGAGGGGGGCAATTTGATTTTTAATAGGGGGTAATTGGAACCTTGTTTAAACCAAGTTAATGGCTTTTTTTAGCCTTCGTCCCCATGAGTAGGAGTTCACCTTTTGAATAGTAAGACTTAAATATCATGGGGAGGGGGGGCATGAGGATTTTAGAGATGCTTAGATAGGGCATGGGCAAAAAAAGGTTGGGAACCACTGCTCTATAAGCTTGCTTTAAACTTCTTAGATAATGTGGTTAGCTCTGGCCCAGCTCCTGCCCCAAGGAATGTGCAGGTGGATGTGGGGGCAGGCCTGTTTTGCTCTTGATGGAATCTGCCGACGAAGCCTCCTCTGATCAAGGAAGTGTGAGTGAGAGGGACAGACAGGAGATCAATCATCTGTATCATCCTTGGATTCTGAACAAGAATTAATGACATATCCACGCATGCATACCATGATGCTTAGGAGACAACAACTGAAGGATTATTACAAGAGAAAATGAGGCCACCTGTGGTTGGGTGGGGCTGCTGTAATTAGTGCTACAGATAAAAAGAACAGTGTGCAGGTTTAGCCTTGTGGCAGTTTATCTGATTCATTGTTTCGTCAAGATCATGGTTTTTGTGCTGTTCAAGATTGTGTGTGGACTCTCTGGACTCAGTTTCCCAGTTATTAGGTGAGCAATTGGATTGCATTTAACCTGTGCCTTGTGTGTACCAGAAAATCCCTTTGACATTTAAAAAGGGAGCTGTTTCTGTTTTTCTGTTTATAAAAACTTTTGGGTTTTCCTTTTATCGTGTGGTGTGTGTCTTCCTGGACTAATTACCCTGTAATTATGGGTGGTTGAAACATGCTGGCAGAACAGATAATATGTTGCATTTTATTTTGCATTAGCCCTATTCTTTTCTGCTCTGCTGAGGACTCTTTGAAAAACCGTCTTTTTATTTCTTTGGTTAAAATTCTTTTATTGATGAACCAAATAAAGTCTGCCAAATTTATATTTCATAGGTTCACACTGCTTTCTTTGCTGTTCTACTAAAATCCAGAAATGGAATCCAAGACTTCTGGTGGCCAGCTGCTTGCCTGCTATTATTTTTAAATCCTGTAAAAAGAGAAAAATAATTCTTGAGATGCTAAATTAATTGAGATAATAATTGGGAGACCATAATTCAAATACACAGACTTTGTTAGGAAAATAATAGTCACCAGTGAAGGCTTTCCTTGAAGTGTAAATTATGATTTTGCTTGGCTATTTTTGTGTTCCTTAAGGTCTTTATCCTTTTTTAATGGATGATATTTACATAACACAACTAGGAGATACTTATAGCTAGTTTGACCCAAAGACTAGAGAATGACACAAGCCATAAAATGTAGAACAAATGACTTGGTAACCCCCACTCTTTTTCTTCCCCCCTCCCTGCTTTCTGACATATTATTGACTGGTTTTTCTATAATGTACCACCAGGGGAAAAATATTTTGGAATTTTCTTCACTTTAAGTGAAGGTTTGCTTGGGTGAGGTATGGCTTAAATGGCATTCCGTGTGCATTAACTTTCCAGTTTGTTTTCTCCTCTGAAGTAAACAAATGGCTGGAGACAAATGTGTCTACTTTATGCAATATTTTATGTGTGTGGGTGAAATCCAGGAGGATGTCTGCTTTATCTAGTTCCTTCAGTGATATATTGCTCCTAAACCACACAGGCAATGTAACATTCTAAATATATGTGATCCATTATTGTGAAAAAAAGAAAGAAAAAGCAGCAGGCGTGATGCTAGGCAAACGTTTACATAGTGGCAAGGTTTTTTTTCGCTCACTCTATTCTTGGTTTCAAGGATGAAAAACTATATATCTACTCCCAGTTATTACACGAACATTTTAAAGAAATTGTGATAAACAGAGTGGGGTATGAGTTGTTTTTTTTAAAATGTATTTGTTTTGTTTTTGTAGGAAATTGTACAACATAAATAATCTGATTTTAAAAAACAAACCCAAACTCATATATATATATATATATATATATATATATATATATATATATATATATATATTTGTTTTCGTAGATTTTCACGGGTATATGTATGTAGATTGTTCTGAATTTGGGTTTTGCCCCGTGTAATATTTTGAGTGTCTATGCGACTTTTTGGTGAAATCACATTCACCATCATCAGGCTGAAGTTGTAAGCTTCGTGCTGCTGTAAATATAGGAAAAAACTAAATTACTTTCCAGAACAGAACACGTATATAAAAGAATAATCATGGAGGCCATAGAGATAGAAAAACACCCCCTCAGCATAAACAAACGAGATGACACGTCCCGCCTATCAGAGATTTGGAAACCAACCTTGAACAAAAAAACATATCATAATCATCACCATGTCAATCCTTCAACTAAATGTGATTCCACCAACCAATCAAATCATTAAAACATAGCCACCCAATCTATTTGCTACATTCAAACCAAATCTCCACCCCCACCACTATTTATAAGGAACAAATGGCAGTTGCAAACAAACTATATTTACAGCAGCACGAAGCTTACAACTTCAGCATGATGATGGTGAATGTGATCACCGAAACGTCGCATATTACACGGGGCAAAATATTACACGGGGCAAAACCCGAACTCAGAACAATCTATTCTACTTCATTGAAATATCCCTCATGTTCCACAAGAGCTGGCTCTAAGAATCTGCAGAATTCAGCCTATATTTGAAATTTACCTCTTTAGCAATTTTCCGTCAAGAGTGTATAATTCTTTTCCAGGTAATAGCCTTACAATTAGGAATTTAAAAAAGCCTTTTTAAAATGTCATGGTTCTTTGTTGTCTAATTTAGTGAAGCCTATTAAATCATCAAGGTTGGATTATCACTCAGGTGCAGTTTTAGGTAGTGAAATATTAATCATATAATGTTAATTAACATTAACCAAGTAGCTAAAAAGAATGCATTAAGAAACCTTTATGTTGGTGGTTGAATCATTTTCTATGTACAGTATATGTGACCATTCCTGAGAGACCTCACCTGAAGACTGATTAATACAGCATGTTTTATAACTATAATAGAAAGGAGATTTATTTACAAGAAATATACTCCTGCGCTAGCCCAGAGGTTTTGCCGAGCGACGGCAGGTTAAAGTCCCCCAAGACAATAAGTCTGGGAAATCCTACCGCCAGCCCAGCTACCTCCTCGAGCAGCACAGGCAGGGCTGTTGACACGCAGCTGGGAGGCAGGTACGTGAGCAACAAGCCCACCTGAACCCTTAAGTCCAACCAGGAGAGACTCACAACACACAATCTCTGGAGCAACGAGTCTATACAGGCAAAAGCTCTCCCTGGCTATAATAGCCACTCCTCCCCCCCCTTCCCTGGGGTTGGGGCTTATGCCATATCTGAAACCTGGCTGGGCAAATTTCAGAGAGAGGAACTCCTCCCTCTGGACCCAGCCAGGTTTCAGTCACACATGCCAGGTTGGCCTCCTCATCCAGGATCTAATCCCGGATGAGGAGAGCTTTATTTACCACTGACCTGGCATTAAGTAGCAACAGCCTGAGCCCAGGGCCAGAGTTACACTTGTCACCAGTGCCCTGGGGTGAGCTCATGGAGCTGGAACATGGGGTCATTATTAAGCAACGATCCTCTCTTCCCCTGGAACGGCTAGCTCCATGGCTCCCCAGCAAGACCAGAATATTCCGACCCTCTGTCACCCTAGAGGTAGCTGCCCCCTCCCGCTTTTCCAGCATCAGGTATGCCAAGTATTTCATTCATACCATATTCATTCATCTCATCCACACCATAATCCCACCCACCTCTCCCATCCCATCCTACCCATCCCATCCACACCCATTCAATCTGCCCCATTCATTCCAATAGTCATAAACATCCATCATTGAAACCCCCCCAATAGTGATTAAAAATATAATTAATAGAATAAAATATAATCAATACAATTAATTAAAACACTAATAAAATAATCCCTCTAAAATCGATTAAAAAACAATAAACATAAAACATAAAAACATAGACAAATAGCATAGAAAATCATTAAATTAGCAATAGTTCTTATCGAAAAAAAGAGAAGAGCAGCAGCAAGAGGGCAGCAGACTCCAGGTTGGCTTAGTTCTAACAAGGTCCAGTGCCAATATATGAGTCTCAGGGTACAATAGTATCTTATCTTATCTTATCTTATCTTATCTTATCTTATCTTATCTTATCTTATCTTATCTTATCTTATCTTATCTTATCTTATCTTATCTTATCTTATCTTATCTTATCTTATCTTATCTTACCTTATTTTATTTTATTTTATTTCATCTCATCTCATCTCATCATTTTATTTTATTTTATTTTATTTTATTTCATCTCATTTCATCTCATTTCATCTCATTTCATTTCATCTCATCTCATCATTTTATTTTATTTTATTTTATTTTATTTTATTTTATTTTATTTTATTTTATTTTATTTTATTTTATTTTATTTTATTTTATTTTATTTTATTTTATTTTATTTTATTTTATTTTATTTTATTTTATTTTATTTTATTTTATTTTATTTTATTTTATTTTATTTTATTTTATTTTATTTTATTTTATTTTATTTTATTTTATTTTATTTTATTTTATTTTATATTTGAGGTTCGTGAATATGTGACCTCTACTAAGACAGTTATTAGTTGGTTATTGGTTAAAAATAAGTTCGAACAAACTGTGTTTGCTACATTCTTAGCTGGGGCAGAACAATTCTAGGCATTGACCACTCTATTCCTGAAGTCATATTTTCTGCCGGTGGGTTTGAAGCGGTTTACCTTGAGTTTGTATCTATTGTTTGGGGTTGAAGCTGAAGTAGTTGTTGACAGGTAGGATGTTTGTTTATTCATTCATTCATTCATTCATTCATTCATTCATTCATTCATTCATTCATTTATTTATTTATTCATTCATTCATTTATTTATTTGTCCAATACACAAATACAAAGGAAGAAAAATAGACATGTAGTAATATATATAAGGGTAATAGTGAACTTAGAGGAGAGGATATATGAAAGAAAGAAAATATATATGATAACAGGAGAAGTTCCTGAGGACTGGAGAATGGCCAGTGTTGTGCCTATCCACAAGAAGGGCAGTAGAGAAGAAGCTGGTAACTACAGGCCAGTTAGCTTGACATCAGTGGTAGTTAAAATGATGGAGACTCTACTCAAAAAGAGGATAAATCAGCACCTAAAAAACAATAACTTATTGGACCCAAATCAGCATGGCTTTACTGAAGGCAAATCATGTCAGACTAATCTCATTGATTTCTTTGACTATGTCACAAATGTGTTGGATGAAGGTGGTGCCGTGGATATTGCCTACCTGGACTTCAGCAAAGCCTTTGATACGGTTCCACATAAAGTGCTGATAGATAAATTAGTGAAGATTGGACTTAATCCCTGGATAGTTCAATGGATTTGCAGCTGACTGAAGCGTAGACATCAGAGAGTTATTGTTAACGGCGAGTATTCTGAGCAGAGTCAGGTTACAAGTGGTGTGCCACAAGGGTCCTATTCTGGGTCCTATTCTTTTTAATATGTGTGTGAGTGACATAGGGGAAGGTTTGGTAGGGAAGGTTTGCCTATTTGCCGATGACTCTAAAGTGTGCAATAGGGTTGATATTCCTGGAGGCGTCTGTAAATGATTTAGCTTTACTAGATAAATGGTCAAAGCAATGGAAACTGCAGTTTAATGTTTCCAAATGTAAAATAATGCACTTGGGGAAAAGGAATCCTCAATCTGAGTATTGAATTGGCAGTTCTGTGTTAGCAAATACTTCAGAAGAAAAGGATTTAGGGGTAGTGATTTCTGACAGTCTCAAAATGGGTGAACAGTGCAGTCAGGCGGTAGGAAAAGCAAGTAGGATGCTTGGCTGCATAGCTAGAGGTATAACAAGCAGGAAGAGGGAGATTATGATCCCGCTATATAGAATGCTGGTGAGACCACATTTGGAATACTGTGTTCAGTTCTGGAGACCTCACCTACAAAAAGATATTGACAAAATTGAACGGGTCCAAAGACGGGCTACAAGAATGGTGGAAGGTCTTAAGCATAAAACGTATCAGGAAAGACTTAATGAACTCAATCTGTATAGTCTGGAGGACAGAAGGAAAAGGGGGGACATGATCGAAACATTTAAATATATTAAAGGGTTAAATAAGGTCCAGGAGGGAAGTGTTTTTAATAGGAAAGTGAACACAAGAACAAGGGGACACAATCTGAAGTTAGTTGGGGGAAAGATCAAAAGCAACATGAGAAAATATTATTTTACTGAAAGAGTAGTAGATCCTTGGAACAAACTTCCAGCAGACGTGGTAGATAAATCCACAGTAACTGAATTTAAACATGCCTGGGATAAACATATATCCATCCTAAGATAAAATGCAGAAAATAGTATAAGGGCAGACTAGATGGACCAGGAGGTCTTTTTCTGCCGTCAGACTTCTATGTTTCTATGTTTCTATAGATGAGAGAAAGGAAAGACAATTGGACAGGGGACGAAAGGCACACCAGTGCAGACAATTTTGTGTACTATGCTTAGGTCGGAAGTTCAAGCTTGTCCAAGCCCAAAATGTCAAAATCTGCTATGGCAGATTTGCATGTGTGAATCAGTTTTCGTAGACAGTGTATCCTATATTTGTAAAGGTAATGAACAGAGTTATGCAACACTTCAGAGTCAAAGGAAAAAGGTGTTTCAGGGCACACCTGTTAGCAATTCTTTGAAGCAGGGGTGTCCAACCCAGTGATGGGCTACCAAAATTTTTACTACCACACTGTGAGCGTGGCTTATAATAATAATAAATTTATTGTCGTTGTCAAAACAATGAATTGTTATTGGCAACGAAAGTCGTGTGACACCCAGAGACCAGTCCCACCATACATAAAATCAGAATAGGTAAATTTAAAAATAGAATAAAAAATAGAATAAAATGTCCCACCCACAAATTCCCCACCCTGAACCACTCAACCATCTACATGACAAACCGAGTAATATTGTCCAACAGTTCACTGATGGTGACCCTTTAGTTTGTTGTTAAGTGTGAGTATAGTTCTGGGATAAAAACTATTCAGGAAACGTGTGGTCTGAGTTCTAGTTGTTCTGTATCTTCTGCCAGAAGGCAACAGTTCAAAGAGATTGTAAGCAGGATGAGAAGAGTCTTTATGCATTTTGTTTCAACAGCTTTCAGTGCAAATTGGGTGCTCTGGGGTGGAGCTCCATTTTCACTACCCCACTGCGCTCCCCCACATCTGGGCAGTAGCCCACCCCTGATTATCTACTATATAAAGTGTATGTACACACACACACATCGCTCTTCTAAAATTATACACATTCAACCTCATTTACTGGGATACGAAGAATATACCCAGAGCCCAGAAGGGAAAAAAAGAAAAAAAGAAGAAAACTTTTGCTACCGGTACTGTGTACCTGATCATACCCATAGGAGCCCACCACTGGTCCAACCTTACTTTAAGTAACTTTAAGACCTGTGGACTTCAATTCCCAGAATTGGCTGGGGAATTCTGGGAATTGAAATTCTCAAGTCTTAACGTTGCCAAAGTTGGATACCTCTCCTTTAAATCAAATTAATCTGCAATCATGTTCCACTACAGGAGGAATCCAGTGTCTAATACCCAGTGAAGGGCTACCAAAATTTTTACTACCACACTGTGGGCGTGGCTTATGCAGGACACCCTGCATTTTCTTTCAACATCTTTCAGTGCAAATTGGGTGCTCTGGGGTGGAGCTCCATTTTTGCTACCCCACAGCATTCTCCCCCATCCGGGCAGTAGCCCACCCCTGCTAATATTATTTATTTATTTATTTATTTATTTATTTATTTATTTATTTATTTATTTATTTATTTATTTATTTATTTATTTATTTATTTATTTATTTATTTATTTATTTATTTATTTATTTATTTATTTATTTATTTATTTATTTATTTATTTATTTATTTAGATTTGTATGCCGCCCCTCTCCGCGAACTCGGGGCGGCTCACAACAAAGCATAAACAAATCGTACAAATCCAAATAGAGTCAAATAAATTTAAATATTTAAAAAAGTTTTAAAAAAGAACCCCAATGTACTAACAAGCACACACACAAACATACCAAACATAAATTGTACATGCCCGGGGGAGATGTTTCAGTTCCCCCATGCCTGACGGCAAAGGTGGGTTTTAAGAACTTTACGGAAGGCAGGAAGAGTAGGGGCAGTTCTAATCTCCGGGGGGAGTTGGTTCCAGAGAGGCAGTTGCTTTAAGGAATTGCTGACAAATGCTGTGTGCGCCTACAAAATAGAAAGTGCCCCTTCCTGTTGAAACACAAAGGCCTATGCAGTACTAGTAATGAATATTGGAATATTTTGCTTAACATAATAGTATATAGCATCCTTTGGCAGGTAAATAAATGAAATTCAGGGCAATATATTCGTACCATATGGTACCTATGTCAGATGCCAGAATGTAGTATATAATAGCAGCATTTATATGGTGCTGTGTGTTTTTGTTGTTGTGTTAGCATTGCCATACTGCATTTGCTACAGACAGCACTGCCTTTAAATCAGTTTTTCATTTTATACAGTATTACCCTTTTTTACAGATTAGTAAAAAAACATCTCAGGAGAAATACTAAAAGAAAATTATTATTATTGGACCATATAAATTTTTTATGTATTTTAACATAGAAAATGCTTTGCCCCCCAGTATTTTATCTTCATAGAATCCTGAAGAAGTAAACAATATTAATATTCATATTTTTACAGACAGGGAATTGTGGTGTAATAGCCTCCTTGGGTGTATTTAAAAAAATAGTACAGCATTCTGTCTTGGGTGTTGGCATGCTAGAGTACATATTTCATGGGGAGAAAAATTGACATCACCAAATTAGGTTTAAATGCAGTTAATCACACATAGTTTGAAATGAAACTGAACTTAAATTAAACATAATTAAATTAGTATTAAATTAAATTCAGTAATGCAGCTACTATGCTTAGCACTCAGATTATATCAGACACTTTATATTACTGCAAGAAAGTTTATTTTGTAACATATACTGTACATCTATATAAAATTTCTTAATTTTGATAATTTGTTCTTAAGGCTTGATCCTGTGTAGCCAGAATTAGCCCGGCTGTCTAAGATATTACTATATATTTGTATTTTTATTGGTCATTACACAGTCAGACAGATGTTCAAACTGCATTTGGCACTTTTGACTACTTATCAAGTTTTTACCAAGGACCTGGTATAGGCAAATCTGGATATTTGATGGTGCTACAGGTATTGTTGCAGAACGGAAGCCGTTCCAAGCAAAGCTGCCTTTTGCAATTGATTGATGGCACACTTGTCAATGTCTATGGTGTTCAAGAGATTTCTGAACATCTGGCTGACTGCACTATGATCAATAAAAATAAAAATGACAATAACAATAATATAATGCTATAGTAATATCTCATAAATAACATAAGCATGTTTTCATGATTTGTTCAATAATTTTATCAGGTATAATAAATGACTTAGGTTTTCCAGACTGACACTTCATCAGTTCTCCAGTAAAGATAGTAACATAGAAGATTGATGGCAGAAAAAGACCTCAAGGTCCATATAGTCTGCCCTTATACTATTTCCTGTATTTTATCTTAGGATGGATATATGTTTATCCCAGGCATGCTTAAATTCAATTACTGTGGATTTACCAACCACGTCTGTTGGAAGTTTGTTCCAAGCATCTACTACTCTTTCAGTAAAATAATATTTTCTCATGTTGGTTCTGATCTTTCCCCCAACTAACCTCAGATTGTGCCCCCTTGTTCTTGTGTTCACTTTCCTATTAAAACACTTTCCTTCTGAATCTTATTCAACCCTTTAACATATTTAAATGTTTCGATCATGTCCCCCCTTTCCCTTCTGTCCTCCAGACTATACAGATTGAGTTCATTAAGTCTTTCCTGATAAATTTTATGCTTTAAGACCTTCCACCATTTTAAGATACAGCTTAAGATCAGCCATTCCTTTCTTGTTTGTTCATCTGCTCTTCACAGTTACCTGGTGGAACTTATACTACCTGACTGGAGAAGACTAATCAAATTTAACAATTCACACTTTTATTACCTGGTCACAATTTTGCTGTTTTGGCCATGGTGGTTAGTCCTTAGTGCATATGAAAGATGCTAGGTTAGATAAACTACTTTCTTAATTTCTGAGGCTAATCCAACTTTGAAGGTCTTCTTGTTCTTTGGATGAGATATATCTTGTCAGGGTTTTGCTGAAGGGGTGGATGGTTGCTTGACAGCAAATTTCTGCCAGATAGCAGTTTTTTCTCTCTCTCTCTGTGCATGTGTTTGTGTAAGAATGCATGCATGAGTGTTTGTGTATTTATGTGTTCTTATTACCTCCAGTTCTTTTAACTGGTAATATCATCCTTGAACTATTCAAAACCTTGCAGGCTGTGTGATTAATTGAGTCACTTAACTCTATCTCTAGAGAAGTTTATTTATCCTGACAAGGTTTTGTCTAGTTTTAGTATCAGAGTTGGTGACAGCACATGCATAAAGCAGCACGTGATCTGAGCTCCTTGTATCAGATAGTGTAGTCGTCAGAACTGTCCTACAGTCAGAACAAGTTAATTCAACATGAGAAGTAGTGTGAGTTATAATAACAACGGGCCTCTGGAGAGGTCGCTGTCATTAAGATCTCATTTTCTGCTTCCCACTGCAACCCTACATTTAAAACAGAAGGCCACAGACAGGTGACTTCTTCAAAGTAACTTGGCAAGTATGCAGATTAACTGTCTTTTCATGTGGTGGCTCAGGTGTCTGGAGTTAGTGCAGCTTGTAAAAGGTGATTTTCATTTTAAAAGATTTCATTAAAGGTTAAGGTTTTTTTTTCCCATGTAACTTTTTTTTCTTAAAAGTTTTTAAAAGAACATAAAAATAACCACAAATTAATACAAAATGAAGAAAACAAGGTAATGTAGAGTACAAAGAAAAGGAAAAAAAATACAGAAAGAAAGGCATGATTGCCAAGTGGCCTCTTACTGTATGGTTACAAGAAAAGCTCATTTTTTTCTATTATCTAATTATTTTCTATTCATCTGCACCACAAGCCATTAAGTGTTTTTTTCTGTTTCATGTAGATAGCCTGGAAGGGGTTTCCAGTCAGTTATACATGCAGATATTAATGTCTATATGTCTTTTCTCTAATGATGGAATTCTTTTTAGCCAACTTGGCAGTTTCCATCATTTTCACCAACCATTCTCTGATTGCGGATAGTGGTGAATTTATTTGTTTGTTTGTTTGTTTGTTTGTTTGTTTATTTATTTATTTATTTGTTTGTTTGTTTGATTAGACTCAGGGCGGCTTACAACATGTTACCAATAGCATTTTTTAGCAGAGCCTTCATGGCACCGGACCAGATTATCTCAGGGACCGCCTTCTGCTGCACGAATCCCAGCGACCAGTTAGGTCCCACAGAGTGGATCTTCTCCGGTCCCGTCAACTAAACAATGTCGCTTGGTGGGACCCAGGGGAAGAGCCTTCTCTGTGGCAGCCCCGGTCCTCTGGAACCAACTCCCCCCAGAGATTAGAATTGCCCCCACCCTCCTTGCCTTTCATAAGCTACTTAAAACCCACCTCTGCCGTCACGCATGGGGGAATTGAGATCCTCTTTCCCCCTAGGCCTTTACAATTCTATGCATGGTATGTATGTATGTATGTTTGATTTTTATATTAATGGGTTTTTAATCGTTTTAGTATTGGATTACTATTGTACACTGTTTTATTGTTGCTGTTAGCCGCCCCGAGTCTCCGGAGAGGGGCGGCATACAAATCCAATAAATAAATAGATAAATAGATAAATAATAGATAAATAATAGATAAATAATAGATAAATAATAGATAAATAATAGATAAATAATAGATAAATAATAGATAAATAATAGATAAATAATAGATAAATAGATAAATAGATAAATAGATAAATAGATAAATAGATAAATAGATAAATAGATAAATAGATAAATAGATAAATAGATAAATAGATAAATAGATAAATAGATAAATAGATAAATAGATAAATAGATAAATAGATAAATAGATAAATAGATAAATATTGCCCCCACAATCCGGGTCCTCATTTTACCCACCTTGGAAAGATGGAAGGCTGAGTCAACTTTGAGCCATTTTTGAGCACATGGATGGAAATCTTGCTGTGGATAGCATGTATAAAAGAAATGTTCCATGGCTTTTTCTCTAGCTGTGTAAAGCATAATCTAAAAAAGAAAAGTCTCTGGTTTCAATTATGCATAAGATTTTAACATCTCTTGAATGAGTGTATTTACTGGTATCCGAAGTACAATTATGAAATATCTCATTCATGAATCTGTGAGTAGAAATCTTGTCTTGTCTATAGCCTTTATTGCTAGTATTATTTATCTGGATGAATAGGTAGCTGAGACTTTAGGAGAGAAGAAACCACTACTTTTTGAAGAGCTATCCAGTCTGACATGAATTTTAGAGATGGCAGACTGGAGAGTCTGAAGTGGTCCATTACCAGTGAGGATTTGAACAGTTTGGAGGCACACAAACAGCGGAGGGCAATGAGCCGGAACGCTAAATTGCGCTTGCCACCATGGTTCGTAAGTGCTTGTGGGGCCAGCGTGATTTTGTTTCTGCACCTGCGGAAGTAGCAAAATCGCACATGGAGCTGCAGGTGCAATTTTGGTGAGGTTTTTTGCTTCCGCCCATGTCGAAACACGGCCGCACCTGAGGCTCTGTGCACAATTTTGCTACCTCCACAGGTGCAGAAGCAAAATGATGCTGGCCCCACAAGCACTTTTGAGCCATGATGGCGAGCGCAATTTAGCATTCCGGCTCATAGTCCACCACCACACACAAAGCATCTGATCACAGTTGCAATCACAATTATGAGATATTTTGTATTTTTATTACAGGTAGTCCTTCAGTTAGGACTTGGAATTATAGTCATAAGTCATGATGTCCATTAAGCAAATCACACATCTGTTGTGGTTAGCTCTGGCCCAGCTCCTGCTCCAAGGAATGTGCAGGTGGATGTGGGGGAAACATCCACATGCCGCAGGCCTGTTTTGTTCCTGATGGAATCTGCCGACGAAGCCTCCTCTGACCAAGGAAGCTTGAGTGACAGGGAAGAAGGGAGTTTGGCAGACATCCCAGGAGGAGATCAATCATCTGCATCATCCTTGGATTCTGAACAAGAATTAAGGACACATCTAGGCATGTGTAGAGTGATGCATAGGAGATAACAACTGAAGGATTATTACAAGAGAAAATGAGGCCACCTGTGGTTGGGTGGGGCTGCTGTAATTAGTGCTACAGTTAAAAGTGCAACCTGGTGTTTTAGCCTCATGGCAGTTTATCTGATTCATTGTTTCGTCAAGATCGTGGTTTTTATGCTGTTCAAGATTGTGTGTGGACTCTCTGGACTTTAGAATTGGACTCAATTTCCCAGTTATTGGGCGAGCAACTGGATTGCATTTAACCTGTGCCTTGTGTGTACCAGAAAATCCCTTTGACATTTAAAAAGGGAGCTGTTTCTGTTTATAAAAACTTTTGGGTTTTCCTTTTATTGTGTGGTGTGTGTCTTCCTGGACTAATTACCCTGTAATTACGGGCAGTTGAAATATGCCGGCAGAACAACGTCCAATTGTAAAACCATTTTTGCAGCAGTTGTTAAATAGCAATAGTACTTAGACTTGTATACCGCTTCACAGTGCTTTACAGTCCTCTCTAAGTGGTTTGCAGGGTCAACATATTGCCCCCAATAATCTGAGTCCTCCTTTTATCAACCTTGGAGGGACGGAAGGCTGAGTCAATCTTGAGCCCTGTCAGGATCGAACTGCTGGCAGTGGGCTGAGTTAGTCTGCAATACTGCATTCAAACCACCAGGGCTGCTCATTGAAATGCTTCACTGTGGGCATTAACCAAATGCAGTGGGCATTAAGCAAATCAATTGTCTTCAATGGTCTTCTTTTTTTGGCCAGAAACTAGAAGTAAGATGCCAGTTTCCAGGAAAAAAAAGGTTTTTTAAAAAAATGCATGACATGCCTTCAGGGTCTGACTTTGTTCAATGCAGCACATTCCAGGTGCTCACCAACAAGGTTTGACCACAGCTGTACATACTCAGCAGAGGGAGTATTTAAGTCTCCATAGCAACTATTGGCCTCTTGCTATAAGCAACTTTCCAGCATCTTGCTTATCTATCATGATACTTGAAATCTAGTTCTTTATGACCCTGGCTTGTTGATCAACCACAACCTTGTCTCTCCCTTGATCTGACATCTAACATCTGACAAGTTTTTTCACCTTGACTTTGTACTGCTTGATCTGGAAATATATCCTGCTCAGTTAAGTCTTATCTACAATTACCATATTTTTCGGAGTATAAGATGCACTGGAGTATAGGACACACCTAGATTTTAGAGGAGGAAAACAAGGAAAAGAGTATTCTGAACCAAATAGTGTAGTATTAAATAGTAAGAATAGAATAGAATAGAAAAGAATAGAATAGAATAGAATAGAAAGCTGCTTCCACACACCCCACTCATTCCCACGGCTGAGCCGCTGGCTTCCAGCCGACGACTGCCAGGCAGCCTTGGGGATGGCTGTCCCGGCTTCTGACTACCGTCCAACATCCGGTGTATAAGACGCACCCGATTTCTGACACACCCTTTTGAGGTAAAAAGGCGCGTCTTATACACCGAAAAATACAGTAATTGTTTCCACCTACCCAGTTATTAGGATTTATAGAAACCGGTCTCCCTCTTAACACTCTGTTTGTCTAACTGCATTTGGCTTCCAAAGGGGTATTAAATGGGAAATTGTGATCATGTAACTGCAGGATGCTGCAAACAGGTGTAAATGTGGGAGTGGTGGCCTAGCACCTGGAATGTGATCATGTGACCATGGTTGTTGGAACTTTGAATTCAAGCTGGAAGCAAGAAGCCTTGGGAGAGGTCAGTTGAAACTTCTAGCGATCACTAAGCACTTTTCCACCTGTAGGAGGAAAAGTAGTCTGGTGGGAGCCAATTATAGAATTTGATGGGCTCCCATGGTTATGACTGCTTTATTTTGCTTTGCAGAACACAGCATTCCACTGCCAAGAGTGGTGTCTACTGTTAAAAGAAAGAACATTTTTAAAATATCGAAATAGGGATTTTGATTTTAAGAGTTCAATCTATTTCAACAACCCAATAGGTCAGTGATGGCAAACCTTTTTTTTCTTCGGGTGACGAAAGACCATGGGCTTGCTGTGCACTATCATGCATGTGTGAGTAATTCAATGCATGGAGAGGGCGAAAACAGCTTCCCCTGTCCCCCCGAAGCCCCTTGAAGGTCAAAAATGGCTTGTTTCCCAACTTCTGGTGCACCCAGTAGGCTTGTGTTTCACCCTCCACAGGCTCCAAAGGCTTCCCTGGAGCCAGGGAAGGGTAAAAATACCTTCCCCCATCCCCTGGAGGCTCTCCGGAAGCCAAAAATGCCCTCCCAGAGCCTCTGTGCAAGCCAAAAATCACACATGCACGTTGGAGCTGATCTAGGGCAACAGCTCGCGTGCCAGCATATATGGCTCCACATGCCACTGTGGCACCCATGCCATAGGTTCACCATCACTGCGATAGGTTGTCCAATTCATCCATACCTACAATGCACTACCCAACATTACTGGCTGGTTTTGCAATTATAAAGACTATACAATTTCTTTTTCAGGAGCTTGTAAGCTTTGCCCATTGTCCAGACTGGAAACTAATTACATTTATGTTTCAAAGCTAGGGAAAATGAATTTATTTTGGTCCCTGAATGCCAAGACAAACCAACTTCTACTAATAGCTGCAGTTCTCTACCTTCATACTAAGTTTGAATTGTAGTTCTGAAATATCTGTCCTAATTTGTACTACTCCATCTCTGCTATTTATAACTCCCTGTACAGTGATGGAACTTGAAAGCTTGTTCATTCTTTTCTGCTATTGTACTTGCTTCTAATAAAGACATTATCCAATTGTGGATCATCATCTCTAAATTGTCCGCTAAGGTACAGTTATTAAGTAGAGTATGAAAATTTTGTATATTAAAAAAAATATATTTTCACCTCTGCTTTGGGGGCCATTTTCCATTCAGTTATAGACAGCATGTAAAAATGCCATTTATGTCTACTTTGGACAGACATATTGGGATTATCTCATTGGTTAACATGTTTCTGGTGCCTAATTTCTATACAAAAAATATTAGGGTCCAGGTTTGGACAGCATCCCTAGGGTTTAGAGGAAGCTCTTCCAATTTCTGTAGTCGTGTATGGACAATCTCTGGTCTTACTCAATACTAAAGGGAAGAATATGTACTTTTGTCCCTGTTGAGTACATTACAGTATAAGAAAGTGCCTATTTATACCAATAGGTTTAAGGTACACCTAGCGTAGAGGCTTCAGTTTGAAATCTTTCTTAGTATGACTTTGAGATACTGGATGATGACGTTGGGATCTTCTATCTATAAAGTTTGAGGCTATATTCCCAGTATGTTCAAATATTATCTAACTGCAGTAACACCTTGGTTTACTGGATGATCTAGGCCTGTTGCTCATAAATGTCCAGTAAAGCTGAGCATATGACATTCATATAAATTATCACTTTTTGCCATTTGTGGCTTTACTATATTAATTTATGATTCACTGCATTTATTTATGGCTTAGATATGAACGTTCCTGCAAAAATGATATCAAGGCCGACCTGTCTCATATTCTCCCTGTCTAGTTCTTTATCAGTAAGGATAGTTGGCTTGAGTAAAATTATATAGTACTGTACTTTTTTCTAGAAGTATGAAGTTTTATAGCATGAAGAAAAGATTGTGATTGATTTTGCTTAGTCAAATTGCCAGCAGATTCAGGACAATTAGAAGAGATGTACATATATTCACAGACAATATTATTTTGTATTAAAACAATTCAAAGAAATACCTTTTTGTATGGGGCCTCCCAAAGAGATGGAGCTATTCTGTACTTTTCAGATAAACTCATGGCTGATGGTCTTCTTGATAGCTCTTAGGCAGATTCCCAGCAGTGATGTAGAGCAGAGATCTCTTTAACCTTGGCAACTTTAAGAGTTATGAACTTCAACTTCCGGGAGTTGAAGTACACAAGTCTTAAAGTTGCCAAGGTTGGAGACCCCTGATGTAGAGCTTCTATAGGAATCATCCAGTCATTTTTGTACTAATGTAACCATAAATAGCAGAGTTTGTATACCCCCTAATTAATCATCAGTGTAACAGGATTTCATGGTTGCTGCAGAACATAATTGTACTGTCCCCAGAGGCACCTGATTGCAAGATTACAACAACCAATTGTTCTTCTTTTTTTTTTAATAAAGTATTTTTATTATTTTTTATAATATAAAACCTCCACATAGCACACAACATATAAAACGTACTCAGTGTTTAAGTGCCTGCCACCAGACAACATTCATACCTATCCACCAAAATGAGGGCATATTTTGTATATACCATTTTAACTCAAGAGCAATATATCTAATTACATATTATAAAGTGATTCTAATTTATTTTTTATAACTTGGTCTTGAATTCTACTGACCACATATCCTGTGATATGTGAACAAACAATTGTTCTTAATAATTCTATACATTTAACTTTGGTACCTGAATAATTGTAATGTATAATTTCATAATTTGAAATATTGCAGTATTTCTTAAACAGTATAGCTGCATATGTCCAGTTTACTGTGATTTAGAGCCTCGCTTGCTCTAAGTTCAGCTAAATGTTTTCACATTACAGTATTAAGAATTAACTGTATCATCAGGCAAGCTTCTCTGTGTAAATTTTACCACCTGCAAAATCTCTCATTTTCATTCATATACATATGGATATCAGCGCATTGGAGAATAGATACAATCTTGATTTTTTTTCCCTTTAGCAGTCAGAGGATATAACAAAATGGTTCTTTGATTATATCTTTTTAAAGCCGCCCAAGAACTTGACACTTGAACCCAGGAAAACCAGTCTGACATTTGGTCACTGGAGGCTGTGCCATCTTTTATCAGTGGATTCTGTCTTGTGTTAGTTTGTCTGGCAGCATCACTCATAGTGAAAGAGATGAATATATTGTCTATGCTTTCTTATGTATTTTTTTTCAGGAAGCAATTGAATCTGAGTTCCAAGTGCTATTAAAGAACATTTAAGTGTATTGACCTTAGCAAATACAGCATCTTTGATGCCAGGAAAGCAATTTCTATGAGATGAAGAATTTTCAGCTCTTGATAAGAGGTGAGGAGGGACGACTTCTTGCTACATGAGTAATTTCTCACAAAAAAGTGAAAGCTGGCCATCCATTTTAGGGAGATGAATTCTATTTAAGTCTAAATAAAAGAGCCCCCCCCCCCGGGATGAAAAGGAGAGATAGCACACACAGTGCAGGTAGTCAAGAACCTCTCAGGTTTAAAGGTAGTGGAATAGTCACACAACCCAGACATACACAATGGAGTAACATTGTAGGTTTTTCACTTTATCTTTTAAGAAGTTTTCTTTTAATTGGGAGTATCAAGATTAATATCAAGTTAGGTGGTAAAAAAAGTGGAGTGTGCCAAAAGATGATTCTATTTATTGTAAATAATGCTATGCTATTCAGTACGTTTTAATGAGAAAAGCCGTTAAAACTTGACAAAGTAATTTAACATGATATTTGTGTCTGTAGGGACATGAAATATTCCTGTAATGGCAATTTTAGTTCTGGGATTCGGTTAAGGAGCTTGGATACCTTTTCCTCACATCCTGTACTGATATTTGTGTGCTGCCAATTTCTTTTTCTTCTATTTTTCACACATGAAAAACCTGGAAAACAGATACAGTGATACCTTGTCTTAAAAACTTAAATTGGTTCCGGGACGAGGTTCTTAAGATGAAAAGTTTGTAAGACGAAACAATGTTTCCCATAGGAATCAATGGAAAAGCGATTAATGTGTGCAAGCCCAAAATTCACCCCTTTTGCCATCCGAAGCGCCCGTTTCTCCGCTGGGATTTCCCTGAGACTCCCCTCCATGGGAAACCCCACCTCCAGACTTCTGTGTTTTTGTGATGCTGCAGGTGAATCCCAGCATCGCAAAAATGAGCACTTCACTGGCAACGGAAGTCCGGAGGTGGGGTTTTCCAGTGAAGGGAGCATCAGTGAAATCGCAGCATTGCAAAAACACTAAAGTCCTCAAAACCCCACCTTTGGACCTCTGTGTTTTTGTGATGCTGCGATTTCACTGAGGCTGCCCTCGCTGGGAAACCCCACCTCTGGACTTCCGTTGCCAGCGAAGCGCTCGTTTTTGCAATGCTGGGATTCCCCTGCAGCATCGCAAAAACACAGAAGTCCAGAGGTGGGGTTTCCCATGGAGGGGAGCCTCAGGGAAATCCCAACAGAGCAAAAACAGGTGCTTCGCTGGCAACAGAAGTCCGGAGGTGGGGCATCCCAGCGGCAGCGGTGGGTTTGTAAGGTGAAAATAGTTTGTAAGAAGAGGCAAAAAAATCTTAAACCCCGGGTTTGTATCTCGAAAAGTGTGTATGATGAGGAGTTTGTAAGACGAGGTATCACTGTACTAGAATTGTGTGACTATATTCTTAGCTTGGTTCTAACTGGTGCTTAGCACGTTAATATCATTTTGACTTTGGTTATAATTTCGACATCAATCCAGCCAGGCTAATAGGTTGTTAGCATGCCTGTGGATGATGGAAGTTGCAATCCCACACATCTAAAAACTGTTACTAGGTTGGTCAAAGCTGCTTCAGCTCTTGTAAGGAGATTGGATTGGTTCCTTTCCACCATGATCTTCCTGAGGAGGAATGAAGAAGACAATGACAATAAAAATAGCAATATCCAGTCTCCCATTTTCTTTCATTCCACCATAATACAGTACTTTATTTTTTTTAAATGGTCATTTCTTAGATAATAAGCCTTAGGAACATTGCTGCTTTACCAATCCTCCATGTAGCATTTTTCCACTAATAAGCAATGTATCAGCCATGTTTATTATATTTATATTTCTAGTTGTGAACTTTATAAATTATCTCTCCCCCTCAGTTTTCAGTTTTGGCATTCTACTGTAGTCAAGTTCAACCCTAATAAGGCATGTTTGTTTTTTTCTCAGAACAATACGTGGGTGTGAATGAAATGAAATGCCATTGATGATGAACAGAGTGATTTTACAGACAAAGAACTGAACTACCAGTATAAATGTGGGGAGGATCTTTAATTTATGGTTTCACTGTTGTTTCCAAATAGAAATGAACCCACCTTTTCCATTTAAAAGGAAGAATGCTCATAGGGAACTAGTGTTTTAGACCAGAGGTCCCCAACCTTTTTAGCACCAGGGACCGGCTTTAAGTTAGACGAGTTTTCTACGGCCCGGTGTGGGGGGGGCTTTGGTCATATGGGGTGGGGTTATGGAGGGGTGGAGCTTAGTGACGAAGCCCTCCACACTTCTCCACAGGGCGGGGAGAATGAGGAGGCTCCTTTGGCGGCTGGGGGCTGCCTGGCTTTGTGATTTTGACTGGGGGGGGACTTAGGAAGGTCCTACTTCTCCCCCCCCCAGCCAAAAACTCAAAGCCTATCTGCTCCAGAAACTTGGCGATCGCGCCCCACCGCCGCCGCCTCCTCCGTTTCCCCCAACGGCAAGCAATCTAAACGCGGGAAGGGCATTCCGGCGCTTCCCTTCAGCCTCAGAAGCCCCCTCGACGCTGGAGGGATGGTTATGAGGGGAGCGAGCGAGGAGAAGAAGACGTCCCACTCATCGCTCCTGAGGGAACGGGCGAGGGCGTCGGAGACCCAAAGCCCATCCTGCGTGGAGGGAGACGGAGCCAAGCGGGGCCACCCAGAGACCTTCTCCCGTCTTCTTCTCCTCGCTCGCTCCCCTCATAACCAGCAGCCCCGCTCGCGGGGGGATGCCCGTTCGTAGCTACCAGCCCGCCAAGCGTCGAGGGGGCTTCTGAGGCTGAAGGGAAGAGCCGGAATGCCCTTCCCGCGTTTAGATTGGGGGAAACGGAGGAGGCGGCGGTTTTCTCCTCGCTCCAGAAACTAGGCGATCGCGTCCCACCGCCGCCGCCGCCTCCTCTGTTTCCCCCAACGGCAAGCAATCTAAACGCGGGAAGGGCATTCCAGCTCTTCCCTTCAGCCTCAGAAGCCCCCTCGACGCTTGGCGGGCTGGCGTAGCTACGAACGGGCATCCCCCCGTGAGTGGGGCTGCTGGTTATGAGGGGAGCGAGCGAGGAGAAGAAGACGGGAAAAGGTCTCCGGGTGGCCCCGCTTGGCTCCGTCTCCCTCCACGCAGGATGGGCTTTGGGTCTCCGACGCCCTCGCCCGTTCCCTCAGGAGCGATGAGTGGGACGTCTTCTTCTCCTCGCTCGCTCCCCTCATAACCATCCCTCCAGCGTCGAGGGGGCTTCTGAGGCTGAAGGGAAGCGCCGGAATGCCCTTCCCGGGTTTAGATTGCTTGCCGTTGGGGGAAACGGAGGAGGCGGCGGTTCTTTTCTCCTCGCTCCAGAAACTAGGCGATCGCGCCCCACCGCCGCCGCCGCCTCCTCCGTTTCCCCCAATGGCAAGCAATCTAAATGCGGGAAGGGCATTCCGGCTCTTCCCTTCAGCCTCAGAAGCCCCCTCGACGCTTGGCAGGCTGGCGTAGCTACGAACGGGCATCCCCCCGCGAGCGGGGCTGCTGGTTATGAGGGGAGCGAGCGAGGAGAAGAAGACGGGAAAAGGTCTCTGGGTGGCCCCGCTTGGCTCCGTCTCCCTCCACGCAGGATGGGCTTTGGGTCTCCGACGCCGCGGACCGGCTGGAAAACCCCAACGGCCCGGTCCCGGTCCGCGGACCGGCGGTTGGGGACCCCTGTTTTAGACCACTGAGTCTCAAGAGCCAATGTAATCACGAAAAAGAAAGAAAAACAACTAGATTTTATGACTGATTAGTGCTATAGTTAAAATAGTATTGATCAAATATTATTCAGGACTGTATAGATAATGTGCCCCTAATACAATTGTCAGATACAATTTTATGAGCAAATCTATTTATATATATATAAATTATATATATATAATTCAAGTCCCAGAGGGTATGGCTAGCTGATGAGGCCAAAATAAGGCCGAAATAGATCTATCCTAGTCTCCCTTAATTTTCAAATTCAGCAAAAAAACGTGACACATACAGATAGAATTGTCGGCTATTAATAAAATTAACTGCCTTGGAAATGGCCCTGACTTGGGCCGAGAGGCAAATAAGGAGCTATGATGTTCCTTCAATACACCAGGGTGATTTGACACAAAAATATGTAACCCTTCCCTGGTGCAGAGCTGAAGGGATTGGATACTGTAGCCTACAGGATAATTCTCTGCCTTACAAGGCAAAGGTTGCAGGTTCAAGTCCCAGAGGGTATGGCTAGCTGATGAGGCCAAAATAAGGCCGAAATAGATCTATCCTAGTCTCCCTTAATTTTCAAATTCAGCAAAAAAACATGTTATATATATATATATATATATATATATATATATATATATATATATATATATATGTCACATACACACACACACACACACACACACAGATAGAATTGTCGGCTATCAATAAAATTAACTGCCTTGGAAATGGCCCTGGGTTGGGCCAAGAGGCAAAAAAGGAGCTGTGATGTTCCTTGAATATACCAGGGTGATTCGACACAAAATGTAACCCTTCCCTGGTACAGAGCTGAAAGGATTGGATACTGTAGCCTGGAGGTTAATTCTCTGCCTTACAAGGCAAAGGTTGCAGGTTCAAGTCCCAGTGGGTATGGCTAGCTGATGAGGCCAAAATAAGGCCGAAATAGATCTATCCTAGTCTCCCTTAATTTTCAAATTCAGCAAAAACATGTGACACACACACACACACACACACACATATACACACAATAATATAATATATTATATATATTATTATTTATATATATCAATTTCAATCGTATTTTTAAGATTTTATAAGACTATTTGGTAATAATGTCACAAGAAGACACCATGGAATATGTCCTTAGTTCTATTCCTTTACTTATTTCAGTAAGTATCCTGGATTATAAATGAGAATGCTACTGTGATCATAACAAAATGACACTTTTGCATTGTTTGAGAGAAAGATAAGGTAAGGGGATGTAACTTTTTTGCATTTGAAAAATATGGGGCTGCCTGGTGTCAAAGCTAGAAAAAAAATGTTACTGAAAATTAAAAGTGAAAAACCATTCAGCGCATTGAATAGCATTCCCTGAAACAGCGCGGAGAAGAAATAACAGAAGATGAGCTATTATAGATGTTATGCCAAAGGAATAGGCAGGCAGCCTTCATAAAGTGGCTATAATTCTCAAAGGAAATGAAAGTGCATAGCTCCAAGTATCTAGTAATTTGGAGGCTAATTCTCCTTCAGACTTCAGGTCAGCGTTCCCAAAGTTTCTCCGTGTATGAATCTTGCTCTCGGAGAGCCAGATAATGATAGATCTGTGCAAAGGAGGTAGGAAATGGTAACAGTTTCTCCCCTGCTCTCTAAAGAATAAGCTGAGGATGACTGCAGCTTTCATCTAAGTTAAGTGGTATTGCTACTTCTGTAAGAAAAAGGCAGTCACTGCAACAACAGGCAAACACCCCCAAATTAGGAGGTGGCCATGAGTTCAGTTTTCTCTTGTGATTTTTGGATCAACTTCTTTCAGTTTGGATTCTGGTTTATCAGGAATGACTAAGTCAAATTAATGCATCAAAAACAAACTTGTATAAGATTCTGGCTTTTTTAAATAGAAAAACACATGTCAGATGCAGATTTATTGGCTTATTTAGTGACTCCCTTTGTCAGGGGAAGCATTTTGGAGTGTTCAAGCATTGTGTATGAACAGGTTGGTTCCAATGTCACGTTGACCCTTAATAAAGCTCAGTTTGCAATGCTCTATTGTTATTTGATTCAATCTACAATTGAGTCTGAAAGATGGATCTTTATTTTGCCCTTTTGAAAAGAAGTGAATTCATGTTGCAAAGCCATTGACCGATGGTCAAAAGAATGCCTGTCTAGGTTGAAAAAAAACAGTTCTTGGGTTCTAATTATAGTTTGGCAAGAGGGGAGTAGACCACAGTGATGGACTGATTACACGTAATAATTGGATGTTTGGATGCTTTCTCACTTAATAAAAGTCTCAAGTTTTCTCTGCATATTGAGAACTATATTGTTATGGAAAACAGTTTTAATACTCTCTTATACAGCATTGTGAAGTGGGGATTAATATGCAATTAGGTATTTATTCAGATCACTCCTAAAATGCTTTAGTAGAAACACTGGGAATCAGGGTGGTATTGATATTAAAGATCACTTTTTCTATTTTCCCATAAACTAATGTGGATATCATCATCATGATCAATGCGCAGGCCACGTTGCTCATTTTGCTTCTTTCATTTCTGGAGTTGTTTATTTCTGGAGTTACTTTCAGCAGTACCTTCTCCCATGTATGTGAATGAATGATTGAGACAGTTGACTTGATGCACTGCAGTTTGTCATGGACATGAGACCACAAAGGGCAGTACAACTGCATCTGGTCATTGTCACCCATTTAAGCACAGCCCAAGGTATGCTACGGATTGTTCTGTCTGGATCCCCCCAGACGCCAACACCAACCAAAAAGAGTATCCAGACACACTGGTAAAAAGCAAAGGCAGTTTATATAATTCAAAGCAAACACAGGTAACAAAAACTGTTCTTACAGACAGGAACACTATGAAGCTTCACAGAGGTTTCATGAAGGCCAGGCAATAAAACAGGATTCTTGCTGGCAAAAACAACGCTGGAGATAATAAAACCCACGCCTCCCCCAAGTCTTCCAGACTTCTAGGCCACAAGCCAAGATCAGAGACGCCGAGAATCGAAGCAAGGTCACAGGACTCCTAGTTGATAACTCTCCACAAGACTGTAAAGGCGGGCCTGCCTTTTCAACCCTGCTGAGGAGAACCACACCCAAACCCAGCTGTTGCCAATTCAGGGATGGAAATACCTTTCTAATTGGCCCCGTCTTTGAGCTGCACGTCGCTGCCTCATGTCTATTATAGCCTGTGCATCTTCATCCAATGAATCCAGGCTACTAGCTGGGGAAAGCCCCCCCCGGGGGTCTCAGGCTGCTCTCCCTCCTCCTCTTCCTGACGTTCCTCTCCCCCATCTGCCTGGTCCTCCCCCTCCTGTTCACTGTCCTCCTCCTCTGGGCATGGATCCGGCAGAGATCCAGCCGGTCCCTGAGGAGCCTCAGGTTGAATCATAACACGGATGTGAGCTACTATTGTTCCCTGTTGAAGTTAGTGCAAACATGCAAGATACCTTTAGGGGACCAATGGGTTGTTTCATTTCAGCAAATCTGGATCTATCATCATGAAGATTATTACATATGCTTTCACAGAGCACGGTATTTGCAAACCATCACTGATTGGTTCTCCTAATGGTGGGAAAAATAAACCACTGTCAATGGCTGGTAACGCTGGTGGAGGTGCTTAAAAGGGAGTGCTCCGGCAGCCTGCTTGCAGATTTGTACTTGTTGTGAGTGCCGAATAAAAGTGCTGAAAGATAGCCCATGTCCTGCCTCTTCAATCACACCTGCTATCTAGCAAAGGTTGAAGCAGTAACCTGAAAAAGAAAATATTGGGTGAGATAGGAATTATAGTTTCCAGGCAATTATCTTTTAAAGTACAAGATGGTGAACCACACCACTTGTTCTGCCCCTTCTATACTAATTTGCTATTAACTAGAGGGGCAGCCCCCTTGTTAGTAGTAAAGTAAGGTGCAGCTTCCCCTCTTGGTGAGTCTTCCATGTAGACTAGAGGTGGGAAGGAGATACTGTATGTTTTCACTGAGAAGGCAAAATGTCTTGAATCAGCTTTGCATCAGTGGGACTCAGGCAGAAGAGGTCCATTTTTGAAAGCTTATAGCATGGATAATTTGGGCCTAATACACTGCTCAAGAAAAAAATGAAGGGAACACTTAAACAATACAATATAACTCCAAGTAAATCAAACTTCTGTGAAATCAAACTGTCCATTTAGGAGAGTTTAACAGCATGTGACAATCAATTTCACGTGCTGTTGTGCACATTCAACTTTGTACAGAACAAAATATTCAATGAGAATATTTCATTCATTCAGATCTAGGATGTGTTCTTTGAGTGTTCCCTTTATTTTATTTTTTTGAGCAGTATATTGGAGCTGTAGTCCAAGTCACCCAGCTCTGCTTCTGGTGCTTTGCTCCCACAGACAATTCTCACCTGATTTCGAACAAAGTTGATCAGATCTATGCAGATGGTGGCTTTCTCTGCAGCCCCTCAAGCAACTGCCTCAGCTGACAAAGATCCTCAGTGTCTCCATCACTGAAATAGGAAGAAAGGTTTGGCAAAGCCACTAAATATTTTACCTGACATGAAATGATGAAGATATTTCTCAACAGGATTATTTCAGTTAAATGGGTTCTCCTTTTCTTCTTTTTTAATGTTTCTACTACTCTTGCCTGGGTCCTCTTCTCACCCAGAAGCCTATCATTCATATTCTCTCCCTCCCTCTCCCTTTGTGTGTGCATGTGAGCATGCATTCACGCACACCCACACACCCACACACTGACACACACAAACACCCCCCTATCTCTCTTCTCTTTCTCTCTTAATCTATCTCTGTCTCTATTTTTCTATCATCTCTCCCATCGCTCTCCCTAAATATATATATTTATTTATGTCGGGTCACCCTGGTATATTGAAGGAACGTCACAGCTCCTTTTTGCCTCTAGGCCCAACCCAGGACCATTTCAAGGCAGTTAATTTATTCATAGCCGACAACTATATTCTGTATGTATCAAATGTTTTTGGCTGAAATTTTAAAATTAAGGGATACACGCACACACACACGCACACGCACACACACACACACACACACACACACATAAAGTGACTTTCCAATCTACCAAGCAGTTTACAAAAATGTAGATCAATGTCCACTTACTTCACATTTTCCAGATGATTTGGGGGGGCTGCAATTTGTAGTCCCACTACATCTGCAGGGCATCACATTGGGGAAAGGTGAATATAAATTGTAACGTGGTGGTTCTCTCCAGTCCTCTTCATCCTTCCTCTCCCTGAACTTAGCCTCCAGCTTGAAAGCCCTCACAAGGTGTAGGGAAATTCTGATTAAAAAAAGGTCTGACACTTATGCACCACTGCTTTGTCAATGCAGATCATGTTCCGGATGATCAAACGGCCCCTTTGGGCAGGAGCAAGTGGAGGGCTCTCCTCTTTTGCCTGCTGTTCCAGCACTTGAGCAGAATCGGGGATTTTTCTTCGGCCTGAAACAGGACCGCTGAAGATTTGCAAATTAATTAACTTTATTTTCATACATGTAATACCCGATCTTTCATCATTACACCTCCCACTTTAGGAGAAGATAGCAGCACAAGCTTGAAGGCGAAGATGTCTTTCCCTGATGCCTGACTCAGCATAGTCATGCAGTTTGCCAGCTGTTGAACAGATGTACAATCAGACTAGAACAAACAATTGGCAATTCTTTTAGGGATATAGTGTGGCTTTTGCATCCCGAGGCATCCATTTTGATTCACATCACAGCTATGCCCTTCTTCTGTACGATTCTGAATTAAGATATATCTATTTTTATCGGTTACCCAGGCAGAAGAAATAGAAGATGAAAGAGCCACCCAATTTTTCTTTTCTTCCAAGGAAAGAAGGCTTGTGCAGTTGAAGCTTTAAAGCTTTTAACATATGTATTTATTTTGTTTGTATAGCAACCCTTCATTCTTCTCACTGATAAAACTTATTTTGGATCCATACTGTAATGTCAGTAAGCTAGACAGAGGGCGTCCGTGAGTCACTTGACTTTCATTGGTTAGTTTTGTTGAAGACAATGTTCATTGGTCAGTTTGAGTTGCTTCACTATATAAAAGAGCTTCTACAGCAGTTGATTGTTCCGTTAGTTACTGGTTGAAATAAAAACAAGTTTTACCTCAGCAGTGAATGTCCGCCTGATCTTTCCATTACTTCACATACTTTTTTGCCACAATGGGCCACTCTATACTTCCTGAGTACAGGAAAGAGGACAGCATCATGGATCTATGCCCAGTCCATTGTAAATGTGCCTTATTATTGTTCTGTCGGGCTCTCTGGTGGAATCCTCCTAAAAATTCACAGGTACAAATTTCAGACACACACACGTTTAAAAATTCAAAACAATGTTCTTTATAATGAAAATTCACTAAAACCAAGCCCTCTTTTGGTATAGCCAAGAGCACTCGTCTCCAAACAAACTGGTAATTTGTACAAGTCCCTTATCAGTTCTGTGATACTTAGCTTGCAGCTGTGAGGCAATTCACAGTCCTTCTTCTTTCACAAAGTGAAACACACTTTGCTCTGGTTTAGTTTCAAAGCAGGGAAAAATCAGCACACAAAAAGTCAAAGTCAGTAAAGCAGTCACAAAACACAACGATCAGATAATCCTCCACAATGGCCAAACCCACAGGCTGCTATTTATAGCAGCCTCACTAATTACCACAGCCCCACCCAACCACAGGTGGCCTCATTTTCTTTGATAATAATCTCTCAGTTGTTGTTGCCTATGCATCGCTCACCGCATGCGTGGCTGTATCATTAACTCTTGTTCCGAATCCAAGGAGGAGCTAGATAATTGATCTCCTTCTGAGCTGTCTGCCCCACGCTCTTCCTCCCTGTCACTCATGTCTTCTTGGTCAGAGGAGCCTTCATCAGCAGATTCCACTGGGGGCAAAACAGGCCTGCAGCATGTGGATGTCTCCCCCACATCCACAGTCCTTGGGGAAGGAGCAGGGCCAGAGCTAACTACAACAATTATATAAATATGCGTGGATTTCCCACCTTTGATACAAAACAGCTGTTTTCTGAGCTGATTAATTTTAAGTGGATCGTCTCCAGTGCTTTGGAGACGATCCACTTAAATTGGACTGTTCAAGTAGCATGACTGACTGCCATGCCAGTTCACCTCTTGTGGCTGCCCTGGGCAGTCATTTCATGCTGGGGGCCATGTATTTTATTATCTTGCAGTTGATTCAACAGCGGAGTGTTATTTCCATAAGCTTTTCTTAACTCTTAAGAGCTCATGCTGCATTCAACCTTACATCTCATAATGGCATCAGTTCAGTTTCTGCCTGGCTGGGTGAAGCATTCTCCTTTGTGTTTCGAATTAACTTCCTTTCTTTTCTCTTTATTTCCCCCCCCTCCAAATATTTCTAAGGTGCAGCAAAGGAGCAATTTGTTTCTGTGAAGTGGAACTATCGGTTCTTCCTGGTTAAAAGGTTTCCATTCACCTACAGATGAACAACAACAATAACCCACAAACCAAAGCAAACCAAGTCTCTTTGCCTGTTGCTTTGATTCCTGAAGCTTCAGAACATGAGGCTACAATAAGGAGAACAAAGGAAAAGAGAGGGCTGGATTTAGTATAAAAGAAGATAACACACAGTTTGTTTGAAGTTACTTTAATCAATAACTGACTACTAATAACTGTCTTAGTAGAGGTCACACACATACACACACACCTAAAAGGCAGTATTTTCTTGCAAAAGCCCAACTGTTAATTAGTCATCATTAACAGTTGGTATAACTTCAGAAAGTCTTAACTCATAGAATAGCAATTAGTCTTTGATAGATCACCAAGTTTGGCAAAATACCCAGGAATTGTCTTTCAATAAACAAACCGAAACAGATAAGCAGAACAGAGATTTTCCAGACATGATGAACCACACAAATTTCAAACATTGTTTCAGCTGCCTCTGCTTTCCTTAAGTAGATCAGGGGAGTGACCAATTAGCCCCAAGTCTTACTCCTGAGGAGGCCTCCTCTGGAGTAACCACTCCTGCCTTTTGGCAGCTCCGCGTGCTCGTGCATTAAGAAGAGAAGAAGCCTCTCCTTCCTCATCACTGCTATGAGGTGCTGGAAGTTCTGAAGGCCTTGGCTGACCATGGCATCTGGGACTGAGTCCTTGCATGCCTCCTCACTGTTGGACTCGGGTGTCAGCTGCTGGCGCATCACTAACTAGTCTCTTCTTGAACGGGATTCACTATCAATTGCACAGGCTGCTGGCAGGCCATAACAATAACATGATATAAAAGCTTCCATGTGTGCAAACAGTTGGGAAAGCAGAGAAGGGGATGAGAGCTAGTGCAGAAGTATTAGGATATTAAATTTAGTTGTATGAGCAGTAAAGTGTATAACAGGCTAGAAATCAGAGGTAGAATTTTTGAGTATTTCAGAGAACTGGTAAATACCACCTCTGACTGGCCCTGTCCCCACCTATTCTTTGCCTCCCGAATCCCAGATAATTGGGAGGAAATGGATATTTTATAGTTTCCCCTGGAGTGGAGTGGGAATGGAGATTTTACAGTATCCTTCCTCTGCCACACCCACCAAGCCACACCCACCAAGTCACATCATGTCCACCAAGCCACACCTACAGAACCAGTAGTAAGAATTTTTGAAACCCACCAGTGGCTAGAATATTCCTAGAGAGGCCCCTCGGAGGCTTTTCCCTGCCTTTTCCGGTTACAGTTTTGGAGGCTTGAGTTTGTAAGTGGAAAATGGTTCTTGAGAAGAGGCAAAATAATCTTGAACACCCGGTTCTTATCTAGAAAAGTTCATAAGTAGAGGTGTTCTTAGGTAGAGGTACCACTGTACTGGGCTTTTTTGGTGTGTGTATTACTGACACTGTCTGGAAAACATTTCTGTTATTTTGTCTAACTAGGTCTCAATAAATGTGTATGGACCGCTATTCCCTTCTTAATATCTAACCTTCCCTCCAGACCTGAACCTAATCTGTTCCAATGCACCCAACTTTACATTGATATGATTCCTATCATAAAGGTTCTAACTGCATTATTGATATTTTACCAAGAAACATGATACACCTCCCAGAATCAAAGCTGGCCAAAAGCCTTCTGAAGAACTGTGAATCAACACACAACAATTAACGCCTAATTCCATTTCATTCTCACACATACCCTTCTCTGCTGACAGGATTGATGAAACTGTTGGAAGATGCATTTTCAAGAAATGCCAGATGGACCTCTATTTTATGTTTGTTTTTAAAGTTATTATTAGTGACTTTGATAAATGGATGAATGTTTCTGTGTGTGACTGGAGGAGCAGCTTTTAAAAAATAGGGTTACATTTATTAAAAAATATATATAAAGGAACATTTTCAACCAGACCGATGCCTAGCTATTTCAGGAGCATTTCTTTAGTTTGTCTTTATAGCTCTAGACAAATTCTCCACTGGCAGAAAATAAAATGGGGAATTAATCATTAGTTCAACAATGAAAAGAAGTGACTATGACGCAGCAAGTAAGAATAGCCTTGAGCAGTAGGGATGGGAAACAGTTTTGTATTGTAGTGCAAATTTAACTTTTTTCATATTTTGGAATCCATATCAATATTGAAATCCATTTAGTTTTAGAAGTACAGTGTTCCCTCGATTTTCGCGGGTTTGAACTTCGTGAAATGTCTATACCATGGTTTTTCAAAAATATTAATTAAAAAATACTTCGTGGGTTTTTTCCCTATACCACGGTTTTTCCCGCCCGATGATGTCATATGTCATCGCCAAACTTTCATCTGCCTTTAATAAATATTTTTTAAAATAAACTTTAATAAATAAACATGGTGAGTAATAATCTAAATGGTTGCTAAGGGAATGGAAAATTGCAATTTAGGGGTTTAACGTGTTAAGGGAAGGCTTGTGATACTGTTCATAGCAAAAATTAGTGTATTTACTTCTGCATCTCTACTTCGCGGAAATTTGACTTTCGCGGGCGGTCTCGGAACGCATCCCCCGCGAAAAATGAAGGAACAGTGTATCCCCTAAGAGTACATGCAATAATTAGTTGGCACAGTATTCAAGATCACTTCTAGATTATTGATTGTAGTTCACACAGAGTAGTGAGCCCAAACTTAGCAGAAAACTGGGTTTTGAGCCAGTTTAGAACTAGTAATGTTAGGAGGAAAGACTGTTAAGCTTGATTACTTCTTATTTTACTAAAAAGTATTATGAGAATTGCTTAGTTGCAATAAAGAACCTAAGCAAATCAGGATTCTGAGGCTAGAATCTTCCTCAAAGAACTTCTTTATTGGCTATATCGTATTGGCATGATTAAATGTAACACCAACTCTAAATATTTCCCAATATTTCACTCTGAATAGGAAATATCTCCCTCCCCAAATATCACAGATCATGTTAGCCAATTAGATTAATTCGCTGGCTCTCCAGGCACTCTTTCCTGACTTTATCCCTTACTGGTAGAGATGACCTTGGTTCCCATGAGAAAACTCTATGTTGTGTCTAGTAAGGCATTCCAACCTCCTTCCCCACTCTTCCCTCTGTGTGGCAACTGAGGAACAGGAAAATGGCTTCTGCCAACTTCAGTTTATAATTGATACCGTGGTTGCCAGTTGAGATTTATTTATCAAATTTAGAAACTGCCCATCTCCTTCCCAGAGAGTACCTGGCAGTATATAAATGTTAAAAAATATACAATTGGATTATAAAAATTAAAAATAGAGGGCAAAGCATAATTAAAATTTGTGATTAAAAGTTAATGTAAAGGAAGGGCCAAGACCTTCAGGGTGCTAGCCAGCCCCACAACTGCATTATCCTTGTGACCTCTGTTAGATATTTGCCTGGGTGACCTACCCAGACACGGTAAAAGTCAAAAGTTCAGATTTGTTTATTGCATGTTGATTGGTTGCCTTCTTTTGGTGCTTAAAATGTATCTTTGTACAACTGCCCTGTTGCTGGCCTATATTGTATAAATAGGAGAACTGTCATTGTATAGAGCTCTCAATACTCCATTGCTTCTTCACTGAATTGACTTCCTTGTCCTGTTAGCGAAATAAACCTTGTTTGATTCAACCTTGCTTTGAGAGTTTTTACAACCTCCAAGTGGCTTGGCAGATTAATATCTGTGATCAACTGTGGCATTTTTGAAGCTTGTTATTTGGAATGCAAAATAAATAATAGAAAAGAAATGAAGGAAAAAAAGAGCATATCTTACATATCTCTAAAAGTAAGAGAAGGGAAAAGATGTACTAAGTATGAATAAACTGATCTTGTGGTGTGGAGTTAATAAATATATTCAGCAAAGTGAAGCAGGCTCAATTATAAAAGAAAGGGGCAGCATGCATGCTGGAATACGAATGGGTGCCATCTAGATTACTGTTATTATGACTGTAGGAATCCATCAGTTGATGAAAGTTGCATTCTCATGAATAATGGTAACAGTTCCAGGGAAGGATGTACAAAAGATGAGGTGAGGTGAAGCAATTTCTTAAAAGAAGAGATTGGACAACCATTTGTTTGACCCAAAATGGGCATTCTTACTCTGTTGGCTCTCCACTGACCATTGGTATGCTAGCACTGTTCCCCCCCTCTTAATCCTGGGCATTTCACAGAGGGATATTTTTCTACAGCCATTTGACTGTGTGGGAAATTTAAATGCAAATCCAGGCAATCAATCCATATGCTGAGGAAGGCGCAAAGGGTTATCTAGCAGGTTTTGAAAAGTTCTGGAAAACCAGCAGCAGAAATTTTGAGTAGTTCATAGAACCAATAGTGGAAATTTTGAGTAGTTTGGAGAACCAGAAAATGCCACCCTCTGGTTGGCCCCAAAATGGTGAGGGAATGGAGTTTTCAAATATCCTCCCCCTGCCATGCCCACCAAGCTACATCCACAAAGCTGGTAGGAAAAAAAATGGATTTCACCATTGGGTGGGTGGTCTTGGGCAAGAGGAGGTGGGGGACATGGCTTTGATCTGCACTTAAGGAGAGGAGAGAAAGAAAGAAGCCTGTGGGAGAGTAAGGGGCAAGGGCTTTTCCTTCCCACGCTTTCAGGAGGCTGACCCACCCCTAGCAAAATGAAAAGATCAATAGCAAACTGATTTATCTTTGCTGCATGGTTGCAAAATACTGCAAATTCAATATTAATGGGAAACAGCTATGCTGAAAAAAATGCTGCTGATTCCCAGTTTCCTCAATAGCAATATGATTTAGACTTACAGCACTTCAAAGTGTTTTTACTGCCATTTCTAAGCAATTTACAGAATCAGCACATTTCCCCCAAAAATCTGGGTCTTCATTTTACCCACCTGGGAAAGATGGAAGACTGAGTCAACCTTGAGCTGGTGGTGAGAGTTGAACTGCTGCACAACAGCTAGCAGTTATCTGTGTTGGGTATTTTGATTATTATTAATATTATTTGTATTAGCAGAGTTCAGCTGGCTTAATTTGCAGCGGATTTAGCATGGCAAGAAATAACACGTGGTTCAGAATCCCATTTGTTAGCAATGAATGGTCACTCCTTCATAAAGATGAAAAATACAATCTTTACTTACAATTTTGTTGATTCATGCAATTACACATTGCAGGCAGATACGTTTATATTCCAGTCCATATTAATAACTTCTGGATGGTCCCATGTGTGAGGATGGCTTTGGATTTCATCTCACACATGTGTCCTCAGCCGAGGACAATGGAGCACATAGGAGGTGGACAAGGAAGGGTCATCAAGGTGAAAAGAGGATCAGAAGGGGGGGAGCATATACTCTGCAGAAGTTTATATAATCTGCAGAGTACCTGCTCCCTTTGGTCATCAAAAGGTGACACACTGGTCAGTTAATTGAGACCTGACCATAGAGATGTGTTTATAAGACTGTGCAAGCATGTAGTAGAGTGGTTAAACCCAACAAGCTGAAGTAGCCTGCAGTGCTGCAGTCTAACCACTGTGCCACCCCGACTCTTTGGCAGATCTTTAAAGTGGGCATCTTGCAATCACAGGGTGACAAGAGAGAGGGTGAAAAAGACTGGATAATTTTGACTGAAGGGTTTAGACCCTAACCCTACCCCTTCTTCAAACTGGCGATTTACACATGCTGATTCACATACAAAGATTCTATACCCTCCAAAACTTTCAGCAGTGGGGGAGATAGGGGAGGAAAAAGTGAGTATTTTTTCCTTGTGGTCAAGAAGTGAGAAATTTGAATCTGGTCCTGCTGAATGCCTGTTGTGGTTGGCTCTGGCCCAGCTCCTGCCCCAGGGAATGTGGAGGTGGAGGCAGGGAAAACGTCAACATGTCCTAGGCCTGTTTTGTTGCCTGCAGTCAGGGAGTGCAGTTTCCTCGGATGAAGAAGAAGTTGGGGGTGACTTGGAAGAGGGGGGCTTGGCACACAGCCCAGGAAGCCAATCACCATTATCTTCGGTCGATTCGGATGAGGAAGTGTTAGACCCATGCAGGTGCAGACTTATGCATCGAAGAGACCAATTGAGGAAATATTACAGGAGATAAGAGAGGCCACCTGTGTTTGGGTGGGGCTCCAGTAATTAGAGCTGCTGCTATAAATAGCAGCGTGCTAGTTTGGCCGTTGTGGAAGATTATCTGATCGCAGTTCTTCAGGATCATGCCTCGCTGTTTCTGAACTTTGTTTGTGGATTTTTCACACCTTTGACACCAAAGCAGAGTAAAGTGTGTGTGTGTTTCACTTCGTGGGAAGAAGGAGGGCTGTGACGTTTCTTCACAGCTACTAGCTAAGTACTTAAGGACTGATTAAGGGACTTGAACAGCCTACAAGATTGTTCTGGGGAAGAATGCTCTTTGCAATACAAAAAGGGTGCTTTGTTTCTTTTGAATTTTGTGATAAAGGAGATTGTTTTGAATTTTCAAACGTGTGTGTGTCTGAAATTTGTACCCATGAATTTTTGGGAGGCTTCTACCAGAGAGCCTGGCAGAACAATGCCCCTGTTGGGTCAGCAGTCGTGGAGTGCCCAAAAAGACGTGGGCATATTAAGGCACTTGTGTTCAATTGTCTTAGACCCTTCTCCCAATAGCTTCCTTTTCTATTAAAGAGAAACATTTTTGTCCATTGGAAACAAACTAGGGAGGTCATACCCAGGACTGAGAGAATAGGACCCTTCCTGACCTCCCACCAGCCTTAAATTTAGCAGACTGGAATTCTAGAAAAGCTCAAGAAAAATTGGGTAAAACTGTCCATCTTTGAAAGATAATTTTAAAATATTAGTTGGATATATTGGATAATACTAACTTTTATTTTATCTGTGGGTTTAAAATCTTATCATTTTCCTTTGGTGTTTATTTTCTCTATGCAAGTTGAGTAATTATAGGATTTTATGACACTTGGAATTTCTTTTACAGTAAAATTTCTCTAGGTAGGACTCATACCATTGTCTCATCTGCCTTACAATTACCTTTATATGTTTTGGTTGGAAGCTTTTTTCGATCATCATTTCCTCTCTCAAATAAAACTACCATAATCTTTAACACATTAATTTTTAAATCATGTTGCATTATACAGTCTAATGTTTACTGCATATCCATAGGAATTCCATCTCAGTCAGCAGCACGACATCATTTGCCCCACAAACACACCTGTAATGTTGCTACAACATTCCTTATATATTTATCCATACACATAGTTCTTGTTTTATGATTGGCCCACTTTATGACTGTTTAGAATTGCAAGGGGCCCAGAATGAGTGCTTTATGGCCTATAAAGCATTTCGAGTCACTGTAAAATGTTGTGCCACAACTCTCTAGGGTCACATGATCACATTTCGGGGTTTTGACAATGGGTTCATCTTTACGACTGATTGCAACATCACACAGTCACATACCATGATTTGCTATGTTTTTTACCAATGTTCATTGGTAAATGGAAAAATAAAATTGCACTTATAACTACTGTGTTCCATTAAGACTGCTGCAAAAAATATCATGTAATTGGGTCCAGTCATGTGGGTGCCTTAATTTACGATTTTAACAACTTATGACCAAAAATCCAGTTCAAATTTCATATGTCAAGGACTACCTGTAGAGAAATTAAATTCAAGAGGACATCCAATTGTCTTACCCCTTCATTCTATACTGACCGTTCACTAAACATTCCTTTTATTCTTACTTCCTTCATTCAGCAAACAAGCTTCAACTCTATAATGCATGCAAAATGTTCCATAATTGAAGGCTGTTATTTTATCCCATCCTGTTATCATCATTCTAAAAGAATATGGAAATGAATCAAACCCAGATAATATAACCAGAAAAATGTGAGGAATTAAGAAGCACCAATATGGGAAGCTTTCCCCATCCTTATCCTGTGCAGCTACGGAATAAAAGTAACCTGCTAATTCTCTTCTAACACTGCTAAACTTTGAGGGAAATTCCACAGGCCAACCTTTGCATGAATTTTCCTCATATTTGAGGTTAAAAAGGACAGAAAACCAAAAACTTTCCACATCAAACAAATTACCCAGGGCAATGTAATAAGCATGACCTCGAGATGAGAATACGAGTCTGTGAAAATTGTGCTGAAAAAAGCAATCACAGGCCAGTTTATTTTAAGGCAATAAGATGAGACAGACACCAGAAGGGCAATAGAGGAAGGAACAATTTGCCGTCAATGGGACTTGTCTGTGATAAAAGATGCACGATAGTAAGAATTATCACAGGGAGTAAATTTCAGCAGATTCCCAATATTGAACAAATATGTCAACTGACCTTTTCCCATTAAACATTTTGCTGATGAATCAGTTTTATGTTGATGTTTTTTACTCTCTCTCTCTCTCTCTCTCTCACACACACACACACAGACCAATACCACATTTCTGACATTAATACCCTCGAAAATGTCCAGAGATAGTTCACCCGAAGAGCTCTTCACTCCTCTACCCGTAACAGAACACCCTACGAAACTAGACTTACAATCCTGGGTCTAGAAAGCTTAGAAATAAGACGCTTCAAACATGATCTAAGTATTGCCCAGGAGATCATATGCTGCAATGTCCTGCCTGTCAAAGACTACTTCAGCTTCAGCCACAACAACACAAGAGCCCACAACAGATACAAGCTTAATATTAACCGCTCCAAACTGTAAACTGACTGTAAAAAATATGACTTTAGTAATCGAGTTGTCGAAGTGTGGAATTCACTACCGGACTCTGTAGTATTATCCCCTAACCCCCAACACTTTACCCTGAAGTTCCTAAGAGGTCACATAAGTGCACCCGAGTGCCTACCCCTGTCCTATTGTCTCTCCTATATCTCCTATATCTTCTCTTCTATACCTATATATTTTTCTGCTATTCTCTCATAGTTATATTTCACTCCTTTATTTTCTCCTCTATTCCCCCTTTAATACATTCTACCTGATTATATCCTCTATAACCTTCATTGTGTATTATTGTGTATTGGACAAAACAAATTAATTAATTAATAATAACACATACACACAGACGGACAAAACAAAACAAAGGTAACAACTTAATAAATCCTCTACTTGTATACTGTTTTTGTTTCCTCATTAGTAAATTTTATTTTTTCTAGATTAAAGCATGCATGGAAGCAAAATCATGCTGGAGATGGGTGCATACGCACATTTGTAGCATTCACACGTATGCAAAACTCTCTATGCTGCATGTGCAGCGTACCCGTAGTAGCAGGGAAGAGCAATCCGCCCCTGGATGGGATCTTAAAGATAAGGAAAAAGGCCCTGAAGTTTGAGAAACAAAATCAGAGAATTTGTCTATGTAACAGAATATTTAATATCATTCTTAATTATATTAATGAGTTATTATGGAATTAAAGAGCCAATGTTGCTTACAGGGTTAGTGTTAATGTTAACTATTATGGTTAGAAGGTTATTGACACATACCTTCTAAACTACTAGACTACTATTGCAAGTCCACATCTAATTTTTTTTCAGATTTTACTCTGATTTCAGTTAAAATTGAACAGTTTGAGGAAAAATTGGGACAAAAATGGGGGATAGGGAGTTCTCAAGAAACCCCTTTATAAAAAGCATAAAAATCCCATGACATCTGTTATTGTACAAAGCAATAAATCATTGTTTCAATCTGTTTTGAAAGCTGATCAGTAGAAAAATAGATGAAACTATTTTAAATAAATTTATATTTAAAGGAAATTATTAACAAAAAAAAAAACATTTGTAATTGTAAACATTACATTTATATGAAAAGTTTCCTTTTGCAGAATGAGCCTTTTGGTAACTCTGTACTACAAGTCAGAATGTACGAGAAAGATTTCATTAGCATGTTAAACTAAATTCTCAGTTCCATTTCATTTCCTACCCAGATCCAAGATTCATCTGCTGATCCTTCCTGCATTAATTTCAGTGCAACTGGCTTTGCTGGTCAGCAGCCCAGAGACTTTTCCTGAATTTAAAGTCACTCAAGTAGGTGAAGCTACATGGATGCTAACTTCAGATATATAAGCACCGTTAGCTGTGCTAAAGGCCTTAACTCAGAATTGTCGATCTGCAATGGTAACTGCAGTGAGATAGTTTTGTTTACGAGATTGCATTATTTGAAATATAGTTCTTGCTGCAATGTCACGAAGGCTCAGAAGTTGTTTCAAGAGTAAAACTCCCCTTTTGGCTTAAAGGACTATGTTTTGCCATGCAAATGTAGTGCTGCCCAGAAATTAGCGATGCCTGCTAATTTTACACACTTGAAGAGCTTGGCTGCTTCTAATAGGCAGTCAAATGGTCTTGTTACATTGTAATGGTGCCAAGCTAATTGAAGTGATTACTGTTGCTTATGAGCAGCCCCCTTTGAAGTCGAAGTCTTTGAAATTATCCATAGACGTTAAATGTCAGACAGTATTGTGTAATTAGACTTTGTAAATGCTGAATGTCATAAGGCATCACAGGTAATTGAGGTTTACAGAGAAGAGCTTTATCTAAACCTAATTGGGCATCAATTCTTTGTCACTCTTTCTAAATGTAATTGGGCATCATTTTTTTTCTCTAATCAAGGGACATTCTCAAGTTTTACAACAGCCCTCTCTGACATTGTTATCAGCCGAGAACAACAGATAAGTCAAAGCACTGTTCTTTGAGCCTCAGAAATGTTTTCAGGTCACTTCTAACTTACTGCTATTAGCAGCTATGGATCTGACCTTGGAAAACTGACTTTTTTCCCCATTGAAAGCAAGAATGTATGAATATGAAATTTCTACAAGGGACTGTGGAAGTGATGTGCTGGTGCCTGGAGTGGCTGTGGGTCTTGCCTCCCAAGGACAATTCCATCTGTCCGTCCATTACCCTGGGGGGGAATTATTGACCCCCTCAGAGAGGGTTCGCAACTTGGGCGTCCTCCTCGATCCACAGCTAACATTGGAACACCATCTTTTGGCTGTGGCGAGGAGGGCGTTTGCCCAGGTTTGCCTGGTGCATCAGTTGCGGCCCTATTTGGACAGGGAGTCATTGCTCACAGTCGCTCATGCCCTTATCACCTCGAGGTTCGATTACTGCAATGCTCTCTACATGGGGCTACCTTTGAAAAGTGTTCGGAAACTTCAGATCGTGCAGAATGCGGCCACAAGAGCTATCGTGGGGCTTCCTAGATTCGCCCACATTTCTACAACACTCCGTGGCCTGCACTGGCTGCCGATCTGTTTCTGGTCACAATCCAAAGTGTTGGTAATGACCTTTAAAGCCCTTTATGGCATTGGACCAGAATACCTCTGGAACCGCCTTCTACCGCACGAATCCCAGCGGCTGATAAGGTCCCACAGAGTTGGCCTTCTCCGGGTCCCGTCGACCAAACAATGTCGTTTGGCAGGCCCCAGGGGAAGAACTTTCTCTGTAGCGGCCCCGGCCCTCTGGAATCAACTCCCCCTGGAGATTAGAACAGCTCCCACCCTCCTTGTCTTTCGCAAGTTACTCAAGACCCATCTATATAGCCAGGCATGGGGAACTAAGACATCTCCCCCAGGCTTTCTTATATTTTATGTTTGGTATGTATGTGTTGTATGGTTTTTAACAGTTGGGGTTTTTTATATAATTTTTATTATTAGATTTGTTCCATTGTTATACTGTTTTTTATTACTGTTGTGAGCCACCCCAAGTCTTTGGAGAGGGGCGGCATACAAATCTAATAAATTATTATTATTATTATTATTATTATTATTATTATTATTATTATTATTATTAAAATGATTGTCTTTCTGGAATAGCAGACAGATTGAAGGGGATTAACATGGTTATAGAATTCTACAATATCTGAAAAAAATTCCTTGAATGATACACATTTTAAAATAGTATTTTTATATACATTTGTTTTCTATTAAACATTTGTTGTAAAACAATTTTAACTGCTGTAAAATGTGTTTTGGAGAGGAATTAGACCAGTGAGGTGCGCCCCCTTGAGAGGGTGTGTGGAATAATTCCAGAGGAAACACGTGACCTCAAGGGACGTGCTCTTTTTTGCCACAGGAAGTAGGACACTTGTATTGGTACCTCTATAGTGTCCCTTGGCATTGGGTCCAAGGCAGCCGGTTCTAAAAGAAAATGTCAATTAAATTTCTCAAATTTGTGAGGCATTTTATTTTAGAACGGCTGACAAATGTCAGGTGGGATGCACCTCTCACTATGGGGTGCAATTTGTGGAGGGCAGATTGGGTGAGGTGGGACGCGAGACGCGAGATGCGAGATGCACATCCGACATGGTACTTGTACCTCTGTCGTGTTCCTGGTGTTGTGTCCACTGACTCTGCCCTGCCTCCGGTTCTCAAGTGTGTGTGTGTGTGTCGAAATGTTTACTTTTTCCTCGGGGGATTGTAACGGAATAATTGAGAAGCACTGAATTAGACTAAGATATTACTTTCTGCATATTTGATCATGAAACTATAAACTGAAAACCAATCATGTATAGATTGAATTTTTTTCTAAATCTTTGAAACCTGGGTTTTATGCTATTGTGATTGAAAATACCAAATCACTGATTTGACACGAGATATTGGGCTTTTAAGGAAGGGATCAGAGACTCAACACATAAAGCTTCCAGTGACCCCGCCCCCATTTTTATTTGTATCTATGCAATATTAGCAGTTTTTCTTAAAACAATCATTTTTTGTTAAGTGTCAATTAAAACATTTCAATAATGTTCATCTTCCTGTATTTCTTTTGTTAAATAGGCAACAAAATAGTGATTTATGTGAGCTTATTCAATTGCGTTGAACACAACACCAGTGTGTTGCAACACAAAGCAACACAACACTAGCTCCTAGTAAAGCCTATCCTGTTATATATTATTTCTAGAAAACCCCTGCCCCATCCTTAGACTTAAGTAAGGGCATTAATTACACTTGGCTGGCCATATCCCAGAGCTGTAGCACTCGATGTTCTTCAATTTCTCAGCCTCCCCTAGGTTGAAGAAAACCTCACTTGCATTTGTCCTCCATTTTATATTTGAGTAATTGAGGGATGCTTCAGTAGTCTTCTCTTAGGCTGCCCTGGAGCATTTCCCTGACCTTTGGTCGACTCTGGCTCTAACATGCCTTTAGTAATGCCAGATCTATCAAGTCCAACATGGTTCATCAGCCATCTCTTCTCATTTCAAAACTTCTCCTCAGATTTCTCAGTGTTAGCTAACTCATTGTGCCAGGTCTGAGAGATTGCAGGTCTGGGGGGGCACATGACTGAATTGCTGCTGATGCTCAACTGAGGCATTCTGTCACACTGATATTGACCAAACCTGCCTACATTATCAATCAGATTGGTTATGACAATCTAATATTGTCATTGTGTCAGTTGAAGTAAGAAAAGATGTAGCTTTCTCCAAGCCTTCTGGAATACATGAATGTGCTTTCAAGAATATATTCAAGTTGTCTTTTCCTATGGTCTTTGGCAACTCCTGTGAAACGGTCGTTTGACCCCCCAAAGGGGTCCCAACCTCCAGGTTGAGAACCACTGAATTATATACTCTACATCTTTCATTTATTAAATGTATATTGCGCCTTTCCACAACAGATGAGAGAAGATAAACAAAAGTACATTGATTAAAACATGTTAGGAGAAATTGGAGAAATGCTTGTCTGAACTAGTCTAATTGCAGTACAGGTAGTCCTTGATTGATGACCACAGTTGAGACCAAAATTTCTGCACTAAACAAGAGAGTTGTTAAGCTTTGCTCCATTTTATAATATTTATTGCCACAGTCAAATGAATCACTGCTGTTGTTAAGTTAGTAACACAGTTAGTAAGTGAACTTAGCTTCCATGTCGGAGCCACCAGTAAATCAAGGACTACCTGTATTTGCACACCGGATTTCTACTGGTGGCTCAGACATGGATGCTACACATGTACCTTTGCGTCAAACACTCTATATTACAGTGGTTCTCAACCTGGGGGCTGAGACCCCTTTACAACTGTTTCACAGGGATCGCCTAAAAGACAAATTTCCCATGGTGTTAAGAACTAGAGTTCTATTCTTGCGCCTTGGAACATATTTTTACAATCTGACCAATCAGGTGATTAAGGTGGGGTTATTCCTCTGACCTTCCTGCCAATAAGCTTAAAGCTCTGTTGGGAGAATTGGTGCTAGAAGTATGGTTGGGGATCACCACAACACGAGGAACTGTATTAAGGGGTTATGGCATTAATAAAGTTGGGAACCACTGCAAGGAAGTACAGTCTTTTTGGGGCTTTGATACCTTAATTCCTAATTTTGTAGATCGCATAAGGCCGCTATATTAACTTCTAAAGAAAGGATATAAATCTCAAGAGCAATCAGCATTTGAAGAGTTGAAAGGCCTTTGCTTTTCGCTACTTGTTCTCAGACACCCAGAACCCACCAGCTAATTTGTGAGACAAACTGAAGCAATTTTCCTCCAGGCGGAGAAAGGAGATTGGATTCCCTGCCATGTGGCTTTTCTTCCAGAATGCTTCTGCCAGCTGAACAAAACTATGATGTTTCCAACAAAGAGTTGCTTGAGGTAAAGATGGCATTCAAATAATGACTTTTAGGCACTAATAGACACATATATCAATATACTCAGTCCTTTTTGGTTGCTAGACAAGGTGACATCCAATGGGGTATTATGCTCAACTAACAATATTTCCAAGGAGGAGAAAAGAGAAAACTTTGTGCTGGCAGATCAAATAGCATCTGAAGCAGCTGAAAACATAGCTTTCCAATTTACACAAAAGGAGAAAATCAGAGTGTGGAAAATGAGATTAAATGAATTCAGAGGCAGGTGTTTTCTTTTTTTGGTGACGGTAATGACATCATGCCTTGAAATATCACTTGCTGCATCCTTAGAATGAAGGGATTTCATGTGGCTTCATGTGAGTTTTTTAATAAGGTAATATTATGGCCGTTGCAGCCATAATGCTTTATTCTGGGGACAGATTTTTCAGAGAATGATGCTGGCCTTCCTGGCTACTTCTCTCCAAAGCAATCATCTAGTGCAGGGCTGTCAAACTCCCAGCCTGTGGACTGGATGTGTCACACATTGAAAACGCCCAGGACCACGGTTAGTGAAGGGGAAAAAAAGTACCGATATGTCATGTGACGCTGGTCTTTGACCCTCTTAATCTAGTGCCTAATTCTGAAAATTCAGAATGATGGGCTTCTTTATTTTAGATAGCAGGAACATTCAGCACTTCGGGGGCTGTGGAATGAGAAGTGGAAGAACCCCCATGCAGCTCATTTCATTGCCTAAGGTGAGGGTTTCACCCTCCCTTGGGCTAACTATGCCATCTTTTTCTCATCCACATTATGGACTTTCTCCTCATGTCTATTTTGTGTGTGTTTAAGTTAAAAGTTAAACAAACAGAAAAAAGTTTTCGTAAAAAAAGGTTGAGAAAAGATAAGGAATACAAGTATGGAGAAAAGAAAAGCTAAGAAAAGTGAAAAAGAATGACTTCTGACTTACATTGGTATAGATCTAGATAAAAAGTATGCATCAAACTCTTACTTTAATATGAACATTTGTCTACATTATTTTCACAGGCTTATAAAATTCTAATCATCCAATTCCCAAATCAGTTTCTTGCAAAAAGTTGAAAAGTGGTGTCGAAGTAGAAACAAAGTTAGTCAAAGTCTTGTCTTTCATCAAGGCTGTCAATTCTGCCATTTCCATCCGCTTCACCATTCATTATTCCATTGTAGGTATTTGCAAGTCCTTCCACCTTCGAGGTTATAAAAGTTCTGCTGCCATTGTCATATATAAAAACAATGTTCCATAAGCCCAAAAGGAAATTCTGGTTTCAACTGTACATTTACTTTTAAAATCTTCTACTATTTTACGTATTTCAATCAAATGATTTTCCTGTGAAATCATCTATGAATATGGTGGCTAAAATGTAAAAGGAATATGTTCTTCTACACTGGACAATCTTATTGTGATGCCACAATGTTCTTTAGATTGGCTGGGCTGTTGTAGGCAGATGAATTTGTTAGATTAACAACTATGGGAATTATATATATATATATATATATATATATATATATATATATATATATATATAAAATTTTAATATTTTAATTAATTGGATTATGTATTGGATTGTTTTTTCACTTGTTGTGAGCCGCCCCGAGTCTTCGGAGAGGGGCGGCATACAAATCCAAATAATAAATAATAATAAATAAATAAATAAATGTACAAGATTGTGCATATTTATCCAATTCAGACTTTCTAAATGTTTATGTATCTTCACCAGAGGTGGCATTCTGCCGATTTGGACTGGTTCGGGTGAAACAGTAGTGGTGATCTAAATAAAAAGGACTGAAGTCAACAAATTACACCAAAGCTAGGTACTTTTTCTCTTTTATTTCATTCATATTCATTGGGAGCTTTGATAATTGCAGTATTGTTTTTAAGGTTCTTGCTGATTGATCTTTATTATTCACTCCGAGTCAACCTTGAGCCCGGTGGTGAGATTTGAACTGCTGAACTACAGTTAGCAGTTAGCTGAAGTAGCCTGCAATGCTGCACTCTAACCACTGTGCCACTCCGGCTCTTTTGGGCAGCTGCTGTCTCTGAGCCCAGCCTACCTCATTGAGTTGTTGTGGGGAAAATAGGGAGAAGGACTAGTAGATAGGTTCATCACCTAGACTTATTTATTAAATATAATAATAATAAAGGCAGGGTAGAATGAATGAACAAATAAATTCTAGTTCCTCTGACAAGCCAAGATATTGCCTTTCTATCTGAAGATTGGAGAAGAGAATATTCTCCCAATGATCTCCAAGTTTACAAAACCATATCATTTCCCAAGCTTGGTGAGATAAAAAGATGGAGCCATCTCTTCCCACCTCACAATTAATGTATTGTACATAGCTCATGCAGTTTTTCAGCCTTCTACGCTCTCCCTCCCCACATTTTTTAGACCTTGGGGGGGGGGAAGGTGACTGCCACCGCAAGAGTTCTTATGTTTGTGAAGATCAAGCACGTGCAAAATCAATAATGTAAGAAGGAGAGAAAAAAATGTGGGTGAGATGGGAAGAGAAAAAGGAAGAAATACAGAACTCAGACCAATTATTTTGCTACAAAACACTTTCGGTGACAACAGGGGCAGGTCCCAAAGGGCAGCCTATAACAACGGAAGCTAATTAGAATGAGTTCAGTGTAATAATTAACTAGTATCTAACACCTACAAGTGTATTTCTGTTTAAACTAAAACATGACCTGCATGGTAGAGAGGACTTGTAAACTGTCTATGAAATAAAAATGTGACAGTAAAGGTCAGAGCAGCACTCATTTGAATTTCAAGCAGGAGGTGAGTTCTACACTCTGTGTGAACAGCACAAGTTTGGTGCCTTATTATTTTATTTTATTTTGAGCTCCCCTTATGAATAGGAGCTGCTGGAAGAAATCCTGCAGGACTAATTATTAAGGCAGCAAAATAAGCTTTATTTCCCCCCCTCCTCCTCCTGTCTCTATTGGATTGATACACAAACACACACACACACACACACACACAAAATAAGTAGCAGTGGGACTAAAGGCATCAGTGAGCTCCAGTGAAGTTCCATGTGATCTTCCTTATCACCTTTCTGTGTCAGTAAAAGTTAGAAAACAGATGGGCTAATAAAACCTTCTCTATAAAAGCAGCCACTGAGAAAGGCAGAAGCAACACTGGTAGGTTCCTGCTATAATTCAAGACAGGGGAAATGTGTGGGTGTGTCTGTGTGTGGAGAAAGGGAGGATGGACACATCCGTTGCATCCTGGACACATCCTTTGCATCCGGGTCCAAAGACGGGCTACAAGAATGGTGGAAGGTCTTAAGTATAAAATGTATCAGGAAAGACTTAATGAACTCAATCTGTATAGTCTGGAGGACAGAAGGAAAAGGGGGGACATGATCGAAACATTTAAATATGTTAAAGGGTTAAATAAGGTTCAGGAGGGAAGTGTTTTTAATAGGAAAGTGAACACAAGAACAAGGGGACACAATCTGAAGTTAGTTGGGGGAAAGATCAAAAGCAACGTGAGAAAATATTATTTTACTGAAAGAGTAGTAGATCCTTGGAACAAACTTCCAGCAGACGTGGTTGGTAAATCCACAGTAACTGAATTTAAACATGCCTGGGATAAACATATATCCATTGTAAGATAAAATACAGGAAATAGTATAAGGGCAGACTAGATGGACCATGAGGTCTTTTTCTGCCGTCAGTCTTCTATATTTTCTATGTTTCTATGTTTCCTATCCTCAAAAGGACTCTATAGAGCAGTCCACACCAAGACAACTGGACACAAGAACATTTTTCTTCTTGAACGCCATCCCTCTGCTAAACAAATAATTCCCTCACCACTGTCAAACTATTCACTAAGGCTGAATTACTATTACTATTAGTCTTCTCATCGTTCCTATCACCCATCTCCTCCCACTTATGACTGTAACTTGTTGCTTATATCCTTACGATCTATATTAATATTGATTGTTTCCTGATTGCTTATTTGTACCCTCTGACCACTGGTGGGCTACTAGCCAGAACAATAAATTGTGCTTGCTGCCGCAGCTTGTAAGTGCTTACAGGGCCAGCACAATTTTGCTTCTGCACCTATGGAGGTAGCAAAATTGCGCATGGAGTCGCAGGTGTACCCATGATTCGGCACCCCCGGAACCAAAAAAACCTCACTGAAACACGGGTGTACCTGCGGTTCTGTGCGCAATTTTGCTACCTCCATAGGTGCAGAAGCAAAATCGCACTGGCTTTGCAAGCACTTACAAGCCATGGCAGCGAACGCAATTTAGCATTCTGGCTAGTAGTCCACCACTGCCTATGACAATCATTAAGTGTGGTATCTCATGATTTTTGACAAATGTATCTTTTCTTTTATGTACACAGAGAGCATAAGCACCAAAGACAAATTCCTTGTGTGTCCAATCACACTTGGCCAATAAAGAATTCTATTCTATTCTATTCTATTCTATTCTATTCTATTCTATTCAACACTTTAATGAAATAGCAATGGCAACATCACATAGACATATATATACCATTTTACATCCCTTTCTAAGCCTTTTACAGTGTCAGCATATTGCCCCCAACAATCTGGGTCTTCATTTTACCAACCCTGGTAATGTGAAAGGCTGAATCAACACTGAGCCAGTCAAGATGGAATCCCCACTGTGGGCAGAGTTAGCCTGCGTTACTAGGTGAAAACATTGAGAAAATCTAAATAATACACATAACGGAGCATGGAAAGTTGTATTTGTTTGGCTGTCCTTCCTAGAACCATCTCTACTTCAGCTGTCATGCTTTTGATTTGAAGCATGTCTGCCTAGGGAATTTTGGGGAGCTGGAAGCCCACCGTTCTTAAAATGGTCAAGATCAGCCCCTCTGCTTTAAAGCATAGTAGGAAGCTTTGCAATCATGCATGGGGAAGGTGGAGGTTTGCTCTGGAGCTGCAGCAGAGCGTTGTACTGGGAGGCCTCTGCAAGAGAGATCACATGCACCACTCATCTGGATCATGCCTCGAACCAAGAGAGTCGGGTGTGTGTGTGTGTGGGGAGTTTGCTTTGCATGGGCTTGCATTGCACAGCATACCAGCAGCATTGAGTTGCACATAGTGCAGAAGTGCAGGCCAGGGGCTTGGCAGGCAGGAAAAATGGGGTTTTGGGGTGCAAAGGAGAAAGGGGCAATCTTTTATTTATTTATTTATTTATTTATTTATTTATTTATTTATTCATTCATTCATTTGTCCAATACACAATACATATGGAAGAGAATAGACACGAAGTAATATATATATAAAGATAATATGTAAAAATAGAGGAGAAGATATATGAAAGGAAGAAAGTATATATGATATATGAGATAAAGGAAAGACAATTGGACAGGGGACAAAAGGCAGGCTAGTGCACTTATGTACGCCCCTTACTGACCTCTTAGGAACCTGGAGAGGTCAATCGTGGAGAGTCTAAGGGAGAAATGTTGGGGGTTAGGGGTTGACACAATTGAGTCCAGTAATGAGTTCCACGCTTTGACAACTTGATTGTTAAAGTCATATTTTTTACAGTCAAGTTTGGAGCGGTTAATATTAAGTTTGAATCTGTTGCATGCCCTTGTGTTGTTGCGGTTGAAGCTGAAGTAGTCATTGACCGGTAAGACTAATCTCTTGTTCCTTCCTCCATCCTGCTGCAGGGCACCTGCCCTCCAAAGCTGCACAGGGTAGAGGAGGACAGAGACAGTGTTGGATTGCTACTGGAACAGATAAGGACGGCAGAACGGTAGCAAACGTTGCGCTGCGTGTGCAGCCTCTGTTCTCCAGTGTGTACGCATGCATGTCCCAGTGTGTTTTTGCTTCTGCACATGTGCAAGAAGCAAAATCTCATGAGGGGACAGATGCATGAGATTTTAGCGATTGTTTGCTTCTGTGCATGCGTGGAAGCAGAAAAATTGCTGAAATCTCACACACATGCGCACGTCCCCTCACAATATTTTGATTCCTGCACATGCACAAAAGCAAGAACATGCTGGGACACATGCGCATGCAGGAGAAATAAAACTGTGCACGCAATGCACTGGGAGTGGTGAGAATGGGAATCCGCCCCTGGGTGGAGCCTGAAGGCATCAGTGGGCAAAGTGGCATGGCTCTACTGGAAACCACTGGTGAAGGGGCCCTGGCAGCCTGGCGGTTGAGGGAGGCACTCTGGAAGTCGTAGATATGAGCTGACTTGCCCTGCATCAGGCAGGAGCAGCCCAGCAGGGTAGCGGAGAACAGCATGGCTTGGAGGGTGCAGAGCCCCCACAAGACAAGCAGCAACAGGTGAAGCAGATCCAGCAGCTGAGCAGAGGCACTTTGGGGGGGGGGAGAGAGTGATCCTGACATTCTGCACAGTCTTCTGCGTCATCGTAACAGCAGCCTGAGCAAGACCTAAGCTCCAGGGTCGCTGCAGCAGCAGGGCCACCAAGCAGAGTGGGCGGAGGCCAGGTTGAGCCGAGAGCTTGGCCCATTGTGGCTGAAGGCAAGCAGATGGTGGGATGGGGAGGGCTGGCCTGGTTGTAGCAGTGGTCTCACTCTTGTTGGCCCTTGCGCTCGCTGCCTCCTGTGTGTGTGTGTGTGGGGGGGAGACAATAAGCCCTTATTTTGGAGCCCAAAAGAAAATCAGACCGGGTCTTATTTTTAGCAAAACGTGATATTGGCTCAGCTAAAGTCCTTGGTAAGAAAAAGCTTCAATTGGATAATCTAGAAGGGCATCGGGAGTTTCATTTTGATAGGTGACAGCTTGATTTAAACATCTTTACTGCAGAATGATTAGAAGAAGCCATCTGCCAGAAGTTTTTCTCCCCTTCTGTTTGTAACAAAGGATCATTTGCATAGATAACCATCCTTCCATGTGAACGTTGAACATTGATGCAAAATAAAATTAAAAACAAATTCTTCATATATATGTATGTGTGTGTGTGTGTGTGTATATATATATATATATATACATATATATATACCAGGGTGATTCGACACAAAATGCAACCCTTCCCTGGTAAAGAGCTGAAGGGATTGGATACTGTAGCCTAGAGGATAATTCTCTGCCTTACAAGGCAAAGGTTGCAGGTTCAAGTCCCAGTGGGTATGGCTAGCTGATGAGGCCAAAATAAGGCCGAAATAGATCTATCCTAGTCTCCCTAGTCTAGTTTCTGTTTTTATGGCTGGGTTACGTGCTGTTGTAAACTTGAAACTTCAGCCTGATGATGGTGAATGTGATTTCACCGAAACGTCGCATAGACACTCAAAATATTACACAGGGCAAAACCCGAACTCAGAACAATCTACATACATATACCCGTGAAAATCTACGAAAATATAACCCAGCCATAAAAACAGAAACTAGACTCAGAACACATATTGCAAAACAATCAAGTAGCCTGCAAGCTCCAACTACTCAGGATATCATGCCTAATCAACAACCATTAACTAATCAGCATACTTCAGCTACATCAACGACCCCAGATGTTTCCCCACTGACTCACCAAGAAGTTTCTACACAGCAGGCAATTGCTGAGCCATCAAACCACACCCAGCCACCAGTATTTATAGAAGGACGGCAGCTTAGGTCTCGCAGTGTTCGCCTTAGAACAAGGACAGAAACACCAGCCTGAAGATGATGAGTGGCACCTCATCGAAACGTCGCCAGAAATTTCCAAATCCTACATGGGAAGAAACCCGAATATACCAAGACCGTCATATATATATTTGTTTTCGTAGATTTTCACGGGTATATGTATGTAGATTGTTCTGAGTTCGGGTTTTGCCCCGTGTAATATTTTGAGTGTCTATGCGACGTTTCGGTGAAATCACATTCACCATCATCAGGCTGAAGTTTTAAGCTTCGTGTTGCTGTAAATATTCCATATTTACAGCAACACGAAGCTTAAAACTTCAGCCTGATGATGGTGAATGTGATTTCACTGAAACGTCGCATAGACATGCAAAATATTACACAGGGCAAAACTCGAACTCAGAACAATCTACATATATATATATATAAATACTGACTGCTGATTGGCTACAACAGTGATGGCAAACCTTTTTTTTTCCTCAAGTGAAATGCTGAAAGTGTGTGCGTGCATGCACGTGAGTGCCCACGCCCATAATTCAATGTTTGGGGAGGATGGAAACAGCTTTCCCTGCCCTTCTAGAGGCCAAAAATGACCAGTTTTCTAACTTCCAGTGGGTCTAGTAGGCCCATTTTTCACCCTCCAGGGGCTTCCCTAGAGCCTGGGAGGAGAAGGAAATGCCCTTTCTCAACCTCCCCGAGCCCCCCGGAAGCTGAAGACACCCACCCAGAGCGTTTTCCAAATGATCTGAAAATCAGCTGGCCAGCAAATGCATGCACGCTGGAATTAACCTAGAGCAATGGTTCACGTGGTGGCAGATATGGCTCTGTGTGCCACCTGTGGCACACATGCCATAGGTTTCACCATCACTGAGCTAGATTGTCTGGCAGCTCTCTATAAAAGGGCCAGCTGTCAGATAGAACTTTTGCTGGGTTGTAAATAGTTGCAAATAAAGAACTGTTGTTTTGGAGCCACTTCCATTCACCCCATCTAACATGAGTAATATGCAAAACGCATTCAATTTACTTAATTCACTACTTGGTTAAAAGGCAGATGTTTAATCAATTAAACAATCTTCAGTAGGTTGAGGACGCTACTTAATATCCATGTTAGTAAACATCCCATGGAAAGGCTCCTTAACAAAGTGTGAATTGGAAGGAGAGGGAAAAAATAGCTTCCGGAAAACAGATGCGTTAATCACCACCGAAATTATGTGCCATTAACTTTTCCTGTTTGTACACAGTTTCTGCTGCTTGCAACACCCTTTTGAATCCACAGCATCTGAACCAGAAAAATGTGAGTATTTATGTATTTTAACTTTTAATATCCACTGTCTCTCCTGATCATACAAAAATTGTATACATAGAAACAGTAATGGGCAGCCAATTTTTTTACTGCCACACTGTGGTTGTGGCTTATTTTGTGGGTGTGGCTTAATGGTCATGTGATTGGGTAGGAGTGATTGCCAGCCATGTGATCTGGTGGGAGTGACTTGAATGATCATCATCATTCAAGTGAACTGTTAAGTCTTCGACTTACAATCTTACCAGTGTTGCTCGCTGGGGTGACAATTTGCTTTGCGTTTCCCGTGCTCTCCTTCCTGGGTGCTCCACCCCCCTGCCTCAGGCTGGGTAACTAGGCAAACAGGTGCTGCTAGAAGCATAAATGCTTCCAGCACCACTTCCACCCACGCCTTCTGCTTGCACCTCAGGTGGGAGGAGGCTGTGTGAGGCTGCAGGGGAGCTGAGCAGAAGAGAGGGAAGCTTGTCCAAGGCCAGGAAGGAGGAAAGAGGAAAAAAGCAAGGAGTTCAGACACAGCAGCAGCAGCAGGGTAAAAAAGGAGAATGACAGCTGCCGACCAGCTGAAGCTGCACACGCATCTTCAGTTCCACCCCGTCCTGCCTGCTGCCCACCCCTGCATACATACATACAGACACACACAGACAGACACACACACATGAACGTAACTTATTCCGGTGATTTAAGGTGCTGTTGGCCTTGTACACAAAAAAAATGTGATAGCCATTCTAACTGCCTTTGTCATTTATAAATTGTGATGTAGAAGAAATTTTGAGGAAATTTAGGTTCCAAGCGAATGATCCAAGCTCTGTATATGAGGTCAAAGCAGGGGTGAAAATCAAAATTTTTTCCTATCAGTTCTGTGGGTGTGGCTTGGTGGGTGTGTCAGGAGAAAGATACTGCAAAATCTCCACCCCTGGGAGAAGGTTATTGCAAAATCTCCATTCCCTGCCCACTTCTAGGGGAAGGATATTGTAAAATCTCCATTACTTCCCCACTCCTGGGGGGAGGATACTACAAAATCCCCATTCCCTTACCACTCCTGGGGGTAGGATATTGCAAAATCTTCATTCCCTGCACACTTCTAGAAGGATATTACAAAATCCCCATTCCCTTCTCACTCCTGGGAGTAGGATATTGTAAAATCTCCATTCCCTGCCCACTTCTAGGGGAAGGATATTACAAAATCCCCATTCCCTTCTCACTCCTGGGAGTAGGATATTGCAAAATCTCCATTCCCTGCCCACTTCTAGGGGAAGGATATTACAAAATCCCCATTCCCTTCTCACTCCTGGGAGTAGGATATTGCAAAATCTCCATTCCCTGCCCACTTCTAGGGGAAGGATACTACAAAATCCCCATTCCCTTCTCACTCCTGGGAGTAGGATATTGTAAAATCTCCATCCCCTGCCCACTTCTAGGGGAAGGATACTACAAAATCCCCATTCCCTTCTCACTCCTGGGAGTAGGATATTGTAAAATCTCCATCCCCTGCCCACTTCTAGGGGAAGGATACTACAAAATCCCCATTCCCTTCTCACTCCTGGAAGTAGGATATTGCAAAATCTCCATTCCATGCCCACTTCTAGGAGAAGGATACTACAAAATCCCCATTCCTCCCCCACTCCTGGGAGAAGGATATTGGTGAATCTCCCACATTGTTTCATGATGACATTGACATGAGATTGGAAAGTGTATGTTATTTTTCTAAGATAAGATTCATTTTGGGTTGTATGATACAAAAGGAATTTCCCTTTCTGGCCTACAAACCAGCATAATCATTAGATGATAGAAAAAGGCTAGAATGCTCCAGATTTTATTTACAACAATTTATTTTATTTACTACCATCTGATATTGGGGCTTTATAGGTGACCTTATCCCTTCTCTTTGATTCTCCCCCTCTCATTTTCCCGGCACTTCTTTTTCCATTCCAAAATATTTATTTTACAAATCCTGACAAGGATAACATATCTGCCTCAAAGAAATTAAACAAGGCAGCCGTTGGGTCATAGCCTATAGGGGTATAGTTAAACCATTGTAACCAGGAAACTTTGAAATGTTTTCCTCATGTAAAACATTCATTTCAAACATGGAACATGAGCACATTTGGGGTTAATGATAAATGAGCAGTAATCTGACTCAGTAGGCGTTCTATTTACAATAACTTGGAGCCTGGATATTGGATATATTGTGGTTTCTCATCATTACAATATTATTGTGAGAACAATATAATGATTGCAACTGCTTCTCATAAGTTTAGATACAGGCTTCTTCCTTATAAATAATATAAAGTGATTTACTCATTCCTATAGTCTCTACTTTGTTCTTTTTCTTTAAAAAAACCCACATTTTTTTTAGGAATAATAAACCAAAGAAATGTTTTCCAGAGGTCACATTACATTGAAATGACATCTTTTTCTCTGGATCCCTAAAGTTCTTATAATTAGGTCTAATTTACCAATTAAATAATATCCACCCTCTCCACTTTCCACAGGAAATAAACTGGTGTCTTCACATATAAGATGGGCATCCCAGCAAGAATTGTGTCACTGCCTAAAATCTGGCCTTTTTTTGGCCCAGTTTTCAGCTGTTCCATGTCATTAACATCCATTTCTGGTTTGAATTGTGTTATGGACACATTTGGGAGCAGAGTATCTCGAGTAACAAAAACTCTCATGCAGATTTTCTTATTTACCTGCAGAAGCTACTCTTGAAATAAGAATTCCAACTCACATTAATATGAAAATAGTTCAGTTACCTATCCAATATACTATGATTGATCTGAAGACATTTCATCAGCTTAATTATGGGGAAGGCAATCATGGCTTGCCTAAAAATTAGAAAGCTTTGCTATGGATGAATATTGGTAGTTCATAACATATTTGAGTCCCTCCCCCATTTGTTAAAATTGGGGTATTTTTCCCATTGGTTAAAATTGTTTCTTCATCTAAGTTTATGACACTGACGTTATCAATTTTGAAAATTTATTAATCAAACTATCCATTTGCACAAATTATAAAACTACCAATTTCACTGTAGAGAAATGTATACTGTCCCTGTAGGGAGAGTATACAAAGAAAATATTAAAAAGCATATTGAGAGCAGGGTAGTATATTTGTTAAATGTATTATTATTGCAAAGATTATAGTTGTTATCTCTGCAGGCCTTAGATGACACAATAATCATCATTTTTATTAAGTTATTACTTGCATCAAAATGCAAACACCAGATGAGTAGAACACTTTCCCATAAAACTTTTCTGAGCTTTGCCTTTGCCTTGTTTTAGCAGATTCTTGCTTTAAAGGAGATTGATTTTTTTGCTCTATAGCAGGTCATTATAGCAAATGTTTTAAATCATTTGGTCCTACTGTTTGTGATATATAGACTTCACTTTAATCTTTGCATTCCCAGTAGTAAAAGAAAGGCCCATAATTTTTTGAAAAATGATTTTTTTTCTTCAATAAATTTTTTTGACCGGTAATGTTACAGTTCTGATTCCCTGATTTTTTTCCCTTTCTTGGTGCTCTTCTGAATCTTAAATACAAGTGGTATCTTCAGGAACATGTCAGGTAAGTTTATATTTACCTTTCTGTACTTTGAAAATAAAAGAATAAATGAGGGAGGCTAGTGTATGGAGGATCGGGAGAGGGGGACGATGATGTTATCGAAAACAGAGTGTATAAAACCTTAACTCTTTTGATACTATGAGAAAGCATTGTCCAGTTTTCTGGGATTTTCAAGCAGGATTGGATATAATTCAAATGTCGGACATACAAATGACACTGGTGTCAACTTGCAAAGTTTTCAAGTTGCCATAAGTAGGAATGGGGGAGAGCTGACGGACGGAGTGGCTGATTGTACTAACAGAAACTATATACCACAAATGTTTCTTTTGCTGATTGTGTCCTAGGTTACCAGTCAGCAAGAGGGGTGTGGGATTCATAGCCTGCCAAGATGGTTCATTGGACAATATGATTTATGACATGTCAGAAAGGAGGGGGAAAACAGGGTCATGAAGTCACATAACCTACATGAATTCAGTTCTGACTGCATTGGAGTGGAGTATTGCTGAAATGTCGCTCCTAATAAATGGTTATATTTCTTTTGAAGTTTGGCTCATGGATCATGTATTTAACTAGGGCATCTTTCAGAAAGTTCACATCTGGATTGTTGATGGTTGTGGTGTGTATGGGTCGAGACTCACAGACTGACTGTTCTTTTCTTAGTTCTCATCATAAACCATCTACAAATCTCATTAGTATTGCCTCCATTGTTTTCATCCAAATCATTAATATAAGTATTGAAGAGTGTAGGATGAGCCTTATGATAGTCTCCTTGATTTTTCACTAGCTTGATGTAGAATCATTGATAGATAATCTTTCAATATTATTTTCAAGAAAACTATGATTCATCAATTTGTCCAATTTGTAATAGATTTCTGATAGCCGTATTGTATGTATGTATGTATGTATGTATGTATGTATGTATGTATGTATGTATGTATGTATTTCTCAATATACATAGATATAACGTAGTTTATATATATAAGATGGGTACTGATAAGAGGGAAAATTAGGACAAGGACGGTAGGCACACTGGTGCAATTATGCACGGCCCTTACTGACCTCTTAGGAATCGGTTTAAGGGTACAGTATTGGGGATTAGGTGACAAAACTACAGAATCAGGTAGTGAGTTCCAGGCATTAACACCCTGTTGCTAAAGCACTATTTTCTACAGTCAAATTTGTAGTGGTTCACTTTGAATTTGTATCTGTTGTGTCCTCGTGTATTGTTGTGGTTGAAGCTGAAAAAGTCAAGGACATTGTAGCATATAATTTTATGAGTTATGTTTAGGTCATGCCAAAGGCAACATATTTCCAAACTTTATAAGCCCAGGATTTTGAGTCTGGTTGTGTAAGGTATATTGTTGCAAGTGGAAGAGTGGAGGGCTCTTCTCATAAAATATCTTTTTCTAATGTATTTATGTCCGATATGCAGTGTGGGTTCCAGAAAAATAAGCTGTATTCAAAGATTGGTCTGGTGAATATTTTGTATGGTCTAGTTAGTAGTGTGATATTATTGAAGAAGCAGATATGTAAGATTAGGTTAACAACTCTTGAAGCCTTTTTGGCTATGTTGTTGCAGTGGGCTCTGGAATTTAGGCCATTTGATATGAGTATTCCAAGGTTTTTGACAGAGTGAGAGTCGTCTGCAAGGACTTGTTTATTTAGCTTGTGTTTGATGTTCTGATTCTTTTTGCCAATATATAGGACAGAGCATTTGTTGGTTGAGATTTGGATTTGCCAGATGTTTGACCATTCTGACACAAAGTACCCAACACTGGGTAGCAGTGTTGTTGGTAGTGTTGAAGATTTCTACATCATCAGCAAAGAGAACGCAGTTGCTTGTAATGTGATTGCAAAGGTCATTTATATAGAGTATAAAGAATGTTGGTCCTAGTACGCTGCCTTGAAGTACTCTGCTGTTAACAGGAATGGGATTAGATAGGGCACTCCTTATTTTGACCACTTGTTGTCTGTTTGATAGGAATGCAGTTATCCAGTCATGTAGGAGTCCAGAGATGGTGTAGGATTTCAGTTTCAGAAGTAGTTTGTTGTGAACCACTGAGTCAAAGGCTTTACAGAAGTCTATGTAAATTGCATCTATCGTTTTGCCCTGGTCAGGTTTTGAGGTACATATGGTTTTGCAGTGTAGTAGTTGTAGATTGCAGGATAATTTATTCCCAAAATCAAATTGCTTATTTGAAGGTATGTTGTCAGTTTCTAGATGGAGGGTAATGGATTGGTTTATGATTGATTCCCTGACTTTGCATGTAACACAGCATGGAGAAACTGACCAGTAGTTTTCTACTAGACTGGGATCTTTCTTTTTGAAGATGGGGATGAGTATGACTAGTGACCATAGATTTGGTAGGGAACTGATCCTGTAGGGTTTCTCAGAGATTATGTTTAGTGGTTCAGCTATGGCTGTGGAGAGTTTTTAGGAGCCCTTGCTGTTTACAAAGACTGAGCCAAAGAATGTGTTGAAGAGGTTAGCTTTGACTGTTTCATCATAATATTTTTTGTTGTTGGGTCATTTAATGGTGGAAGGGGTCTTGACTCTCGAGTCCTTGAGTTTGTTATTTACAAAGTTGTAGAAGGTGTAGTTGGATTTTCCTCTTGTTTGCTGTGATAGTTGGAGCATTCTGCCTTTATTTGGTGGCATATATTTTTGTAGCAGTTTTTAAAGTTAGCTACATAGCCTGCTTTGTGGGTGGGTGAGGGGTTTGCCAGAGGCATTTTTTGGGAGAGGATTGTAGCTTATGGTGCCTTTTCAGACTGATATTTTTATGATCTGCCCACAAGTATTAATGAGAGATCTCTGGCTATAGTTACAGGCTCCTAACTTAGGAATATTTACCTTTTCCCATCATCTGGCAAGACACCATGGCTAAAAGATAATATATTTTCACCAGACCATCAACAACTTGATGGATAAGAATCATAATATGCAGTTACTTAAGCTATAGGTCCTAAAACTAATACAATTATTACTATCCTTGCTTTGAAAATAATAATTCCTCCAATGTAAATTAATAGTTTCTGATCATGTTCCTATCAATATCAAGTTGCAGCCTTCCCTCTTTTTCTGATTCATCACAACTTTGTACATTCTAGTTAAGAGAAGACTAAGACATCTCTCTCTCTCTTTTGACTGTTTCTGTTTAATGCTTGTTTATAACTCCTAACAAAAGCTGCTATTCATTTTAATTTAATTTAAATTATTATATTATGTACTTTATCTATGCTGGTCTCTGAACTTGGTTGTTTTTTTGGAGGCATTTCATTACCCTGCTATGCAATATAACCAGTGCTAGAAGAGAGTGGGCTTTGTTTTCTGTTCATATACAAGTTAATTGTACTGCCAGTGTTTGTTGGACTGTTCTTGTTGGTTCTTTGATTAGGTTATTGTATATTGTTGGATCATTTGTCTGAGTTGGTAGTTTCTTAATTGGGGTATTGTTTACTGCTTGAGTTCAAAGAGCCACCAAGAACATGACCACCTCTCTATATAAAACTATCAGATCGGACTTACAAAAATTTGTATGATTGCTAATTGACATTCCGTGTTTGCATTTTTCTGTGTTTCTTGGGGCCATCTAATGTAGTATGGATTTTTTAAAACCAGATTTGTTAAATTTATGTGGCAGTTGCTGGTTCCAAATGAGGCAAGCATAACCTCATAGCAACAACTGTCAATATTGAAGGCAAAAGGGGTGGTAGGCAGACTAATCCATTGCTTGAGAAATGATTTGCAATTACATTATATTCATATTTCTCCTCATTAATTAGAATTGTTTCTCACACCGAGTGCTTGTTACTTAACCTTCATGCGTTCTTATTGTCATGCCTCATAGTTCTACATTCAATCTCTGACTGATAAAATGCTTTTGCTCAACCACATTAGCGAACACCAGCTTGTTTTCTGTTGAGACATACCAGTATATCTTTTTAAGCAAGAGCAATATGATGAGATGACAACTAACTTTAATTGAGATGGTCTGCTGAAAACTGCAGACAGTAGCAGAACAAGAAAAGGCACGATAACAAACTGTGGAGTGATGGTGGAGGAAGCATCTTGCTGAAGGCAATCTATGAACCAGGAATAGATTCACCCCTGAGAGATTAATCTCTGAAAGGGGGAGGAAAATGCATAAAATATCCTGGTTTTGACTCATGCCACAACATAGGTTACCTTAATGACTTTTGTGTCACCTATGCAATTCTCATCCATCAGGATAAGGTTTAACTCAGATGTGCCAGGATGAAAATTCAAGGTAGATGGATGTAGGTTGACAGATGTTGTACTTTCAGATTTTGGAAATATGAAACTTTTTATTGTTGCTGTTCAGTCACTAAGTCATTTCCAACGCTTTGGAACTCCATGGACCATAGCATGTCAGACCCCACTATACTTCACTGTCTCCTGGAATTTATCCAAATTCATGTTCAATGCACTGATGACACCATCGAAGCATCTCACCATCTTTGAAGGCAAAAGGAAAATGTCCCCCATTTTTTTTGCCTTCAATAAAAATGAAAATAGTTCTTGCCACACAATTTTTGTAGAAAAAAGTAACTTTTATCAATTGGCTGTGAGAAGAAGCTGCATAGAGATATCCATCCATCCATCCATCCATCCATCCATCTGTCTGTCCATCCATCTGTCCGTCCATCTATCTATCCATCCGTCCATCTGTCCATTTCACATTAGAAAAATAGCAGTTAGTTTTTACTTTTATTTTAAATGGTACATTTAATTAATTCTGAATTACTGGGGGACTCTCAGGAAAGTAGAGCTCAGAGGCACATTAATAGTAAGTGGAATCATTGTGTTTGGTGTTATTGCAGTGAATAATAGCAAATGAATTAATATAATTATGGAGAAAATAAAACTGCTGTAAAAATAATTTATACAAGTCGTTCTTCAGCAGACGAGTTCTAATTTGTTTCCTTTTATGCAGTTGCCCTTCCTTATTAAAATGGAGTTAGTTATTTCAGTGCTTCAGCAGCAATAACCATTATTACAATTTTCCCTTGGATTTTTTTTCTGTTTAATAGTACATTTTTTAAAAAAAATCATGCAAAATCAAGGCCCATTACAGATGTGTGGATATACACGAGTGGCCAAATTGTTCATCTTTTGGCTAGAAGGAATCTCTGAAATCTTTGTACTGAAATATATAAAATGAAAGAAATTGTATTTGCAAAACAGATATATTTTAAGCAAGAGTAAGCCAGCTTGGATTGAAAATTTCAGACACTGTATGCTTGGTAGCTTTTTTCTTTCAATCTAGGTGAAATGGTCCAGGCAGCTTTGAATGTAGCAGTCATTTAACAATTGCAAAATTCCCCAAGGTGCCCCAGATGGGCTGGCATGCCTACATATGGAAAGATGAAAAACAAAAACTAACTACCTTCAATAAACATCTGATAAGAAAATCGCTCCTTAAAACATGGTACGAGATTAAAAAAACTTTTTACAATAAAATTCCCAGATGGCTATCCACTATGGAAGCTATAACACACCCAAATTTAATAGACCCAACTAAGATTATCAGCTATAAAGGAATCCTACACCCAAATGGTGACCTAAAAACTAGACAAGAATTGGAGTCACAAAACTACAAGATTGACTGGTGGACATATACACAAATCAAATCTAGATACAATAAGGATAAACAAACACCAGGCATAGCAATCTCCACTCAAACCCTAGGTAAGATACTAACAGGAGGCGAGGACAAACAGATAACTAAATTATATCAGATTCTATTAGAACAGGACAAGGAAAAGGAAGTGATTAAAAACCCTATGGTAGCCTGGGAGAAAAATATACAAAGAGAAATCCATATAGCGGAATGGGAAAAAACATGGAATGCAATAACCAAAATTACCCTATCATCTGCATATAAAGAAAATTATTACAAGCTCTTCTACAGGTGGTACCTTCCACCGGCGAGATTAGCCAAGATCTATCCAGCACTACAAAACATATGCTGGAAATGTAAAAAAGAGAAAGGCACTTTTTTCCATATGTGGTGGTCCTGCCCGAAAATTCAAAAGACCTGGAAAACTATCCATAATTGGCTCAAGGAAATTACAAAGGAAGAAATAGAGTATTCGCCCGAGGGCATGCTTCTTGGAATTTGGAAAAGACCATACTCAAGGCAAACACTCTTCCTACTGACACATATAAACACAGCGACTAGAATTGCAATAGCGCAAACATGGAGAAGTGAACAGATCCCCAATGTAAATCTAATAATAGATAAGATATATTCATGCGCAGAGATGGATGAGATGACAAACTTACTTAAGGGAAATAGAATTAACGAATTTAAAAGCATGTGGTGTAATTGGCACGAATGGATTCAGAAAAAATTTCTTATATAACAGGATACAAAATTGCAGTACAAATTGTAAACAACAAATACCTTTCAAATGCTTTTATGTTGCTTATTATTGCATAGTATTAAGATAATGTTATTTTTAAGATCTAACTTAACTAAGAACGATTGTAACAGGTAAAAAAGTTGGATAAGATCTGTTTATGGAACAAACAACTTGTGATATATGTACTTAAGAAAACAATAAAAAGAATTTTTTTAAAAAATGCCCCAAGGTGAGGTCAGTTTGGGGTTCCTGCATTGGAGCTGTGCACAAATGGACTTTTGAAATTCTCTGTCAAATTTTTGGGCAGAGATCTTACATGACTTCTAGTCCCACCTTGGCCATGAAAGCTAGCTGCATGATTTTTGTTAATTCTATCTCAGCCCAAAGTTGTGTTGGCTATATTCACCAACTTGAGTTATTTGTAAATATAATAAAGATTATAAATGACTAGTGCCATAGTTTTGCTTCATTTTCAACCATCACTGTTTAAAATGGATATCTAGGAAAGCAATATGAATACCAATTTTCAACAACCTTGTAACAAACTCAAATTACTTTAAGACCATAATAAGCTGAAAAATAAAAAATTCTGACTGATTTTTCCCCTCCTTTCAAACTTTTTGAAACATGTCCTGAGGGTCTACAATTGCAAGGAGGATCTTTTTTTTTAATGCTCAAGCAAATGTGAATAGAAGTATACTTTACGACTTTCTTCCCTGACTGACTAGTTCTCTAGTTAATGAATAGAGCAAGGGTATGCAACCTTGGCAACTTCAATATTAGCGGACTTAAATTCCCCATGTTTGGCTGGGGAATTCTGGGAGTTGAAGGCCGCAAGTCTTAAACTAACCAAGTTTGAACACCTCTGAAATACAGTGTAACTATTTTATGTTGATTGCTCTCCAATGTTTTCCTGCAAATATCCAGAGATATCTAAATTGTTTCTTTTCTTTATATCTATGTTTTTAAAACAGCGATGCCAAGGAATCATTTAATTTTTGTCTTGAATGAACATTTTTTCCTGGAAATGTAGTCTTTGTGGAGCAATTTAGCCATTTCTGGATCCTCCCAATACCCATTATTTTTTCTTCTCTGTCTGATTTCCTGACAATATTGTGCAATAAATAAGCTAAATAGTTTTGGAAAAGTATTCTTCCTAATTTGTACCCATGTTATATCCATACACGGCATCAAAAAGTCTCTTGTGTCATTACATCATACACACAAAGAAAAGCAATGGAGCTTGCATTCTGCCAGAGCAACCCTGTGTTCTTCATTGTAACGAAAGCCTTCAATCTTGCTAATGCGTCGATTTTTGGATTGATGCTAGATGATATCCGATCACCCTTTCAAATACTGTTGAATCAGGCACTGTGCTCTGCATGTGGTTAAGGCTCATTTATTCATGGAAATGATTCCATAATGAATAGGGAAGCCAGAAACACTTGTTGGTCTGGGGTGGCCTCCAAAGGAGATTTGAGAACATAGAATAATAGTATTGGAAGGGACTTTGAAGATCTTCCAGTCCAACTTACTGCCCAGGGGTGGATTGCCTTTACCACCACTACAGGTGCACTGCATGTGCAGCTTTGGTCCTCTTGCATGCCGCATGCGTTATGCACACACGTCCAAGTGTGGGCTACTGCCCAGACCGGGGGGGGGGGAACGCAGTGGGGTAGCAAACCACCCAATTTGTACTGAAAGATGTTGAAAGAAAATGCAAGGCCTCCTGCATAAGCCACGCCCATGGTATGGTAGTAAAAGTTTTAGTAGCCCTTCACTGCACATCTCCCAGCATGTTTTTGCTTCTGCACATGTGCAGGAGGCAAAAACACACTGAAATCTTATGAGTGGACCCACATGCGAGATTTTGGCTTTTTTTTTTTTTTGCTTCCGCGCATGCGCAGAAGCAAAAAATCACCAAAATCACCTTCTTTTTATTGCTTGTATCTTTTTGGATTTATTATATTATCTTGTAAGCTGCCCTGAGTCCTTCGGGATTGGGCAGCATAGAAGTAGAATAAATAATAAACAAACAAATAAATAAAATCTCTCTCACACGCACATCTCCTCATGAAATTTTGCAAAAAATCACCAAAATCACCTTCTTTTTATTGCTTGTATCTTTTTGGATTTATTATATTATCTTGTAAGCTGCCCTGAGTCCTTCGGGATTGGGCAGCATAGAAGTAGAATAAATAATAAACAAACAAATAAATAAATTCTCTCTCACACGCACATCTCCTCATGAAATTTTGCTTCTGCACATGTGCTCGAAGCAAAAATATGGAAAAAATATGGTGGTGCCCATAGGTCTGGCACAATCTGGCAGCCACTACCGGTGCACCGTCTCGTACTGTAACAAAGCAATCCACTACTGCTCCTTCCCATGGCAGGAGATCTGACATCATTCTGTACAAATGACTGTCCTGTCTCTTGAAAACCTCCGGTGACGGAGAACCCACATCTCCAGGAGATAAGCCATTCCACTGATTGATTGTCAGGAAATTTCTCCTTGGATCTCTCTTTAACCATCTTCCACTCGTTACTTCTTGTCTTGTCCTCAGGTGCATTGAAGAACAGGTTGATTCCCTCTTTATGAGAATTTGTGGAAGCCATGAATGCCAACACATGCTAAGGACATCTTTTTCCTTAAGCAGAATAAAGCAAAACCCTCAAAGAACTGGTTTTCACTTTATTGTATTTAACATTGTGGTATTTTTACAGTCATGGAGGGAAATGACATTGGTTGGAACTTTTATGTCTCAGTTGCCAAAATCCACTTGGCTGGGCCAGTATTCTAAACCTCTTGAGTTTTGATGTGTGAACATAGTTATTACTAGCTGCTCACATCAGGTAGCCAAAAGGTTCCTTTAAGTTGAATTTGACTTTTGTCTTAAACTTTGGCTTTTATCTTGGGAGGGAAAATGCCATTTTCTTGGCAAAGAAAGAAATTGTTTGTCTCTGATTTTTAAAAAAACGTTCTAGTATAGATGTGGCCTTGGGAATTCCTGTGGTCCTTTCAATCCCTGAGCAGATATGATCTGCTTTCCTAGGTGAGCCAAGGTCAGCTAAGGGCTGTCCTGTCACAGAATAGCTTTCCCCCTCCCTAAAATCAAATCCAGGTGTTTATTCTGATCCATCTTTTTATCATCCTCTTCTTGCCTGGAGAAGAAAAGCCGAACATAAAAAATTGATAAGACTGTGATGAAAAGGCTTTGGGGAAAGGCTTATTGCCTGTGTTTTTAAGCTGCACAGGTAATTGGTGTTTGGCAGCTATTCCAGATCTGGTTCTTTGGCTTGGCAGTGTCTTAATTACCTACATTCACTCATTTAGATTTGTCTCTCTGTGTGATTTGGCAGGGACATACTTTCACCCTCCCCTGCTCCTACGTAGTCAATTCCCCCCTCCTACTTCTGTTGGAAGCTTCATTTATGGCGCTGTATTTCAAAATGTTATTGTTTTTAGTTGATGGGGGAAAACAAATATTATGAAAATAAAAAGAAAGAACAAATGGTGGCAACAGCCGAGCACTAAATATAAAATTAATTAAGAGAAGCAGTTGGTTGATCCAGATGTCTCTTGCAATGTTGAGGAAATGACAAGGGCTCAGAAGATATTCAAGGAGAATTTAGGGTGGGGTGCAGACGTTCTAATAACCGGAATAGGAATCCGAGGGCCATCTTTTTTTGCTGACAGACGTATGTTTTCAAAGAAATATCAAAAAAAGAATGACCAAAGCAGCGTTTTCTTTGTCCCTGCACAGAACATATGGATGAATCTTAATTCTTCCTAGTGTTTATTTTCAGGGGTTTGCAGGAGACAAGCATAAGATGTGAAAATAATTACATACATGGTACTCAGCTGCAATTTATTTAATTTTTGACATGAAGCAGCATGGGTCTAAATGCCAGTTCGGGAGGAATGATAAGATGTTATTAGGATAAATAATAAGGGGCTTTCACCCTCATATCTTGTTTGTGTTTTGTAGTACTGGACATCTGGTGACTAGAGAGGGAAATCAGGCGGCCAGCATTTCCCAAAGTTGGCAACTTCCAGATATGACCAGAATTCTCTAACGAGCATTTATATTCCTGAACTCCATACATCTAGAAATTGACACAATTAGTAAATGTTGGCCTAGACTTTTCCCCTTATCTTTTATAAGCAGTTATTTTATTATTTCCAATTTTTATGCAGCCTAATTACTGTCTTAGCATGATAACAGAAAATTTGGATATGAAATTTGCAAGATTTCTGCCTTGGTTTTTGTCATTTACATACTTCGAATATATCCTTTTAGGAAGATACACACAGAGCTCCAATGGATCTAATGTTCAGAGTAATTGTTTTAGAACCATTATCTTTCTTTCTTCTGGCCACACTTTTAGCTAGTAACGGTCTGAACAGGGTTTTGGTCTGTTCACATTTTTGTTCGGGAAAACAAAAACATAATTAAATGACACTTTTGTTGTCTTCTTCTTCTGGAAACCTATCAAGAGCAGGCAGGCTTCAGAGCCCTGAATTGTACATGCAATCTGTTGAAAAACGGATCAAGCAGAAATTATGACTCATTTACGCTGCTGGCTTGTAACTACTCAAAGGCTCATCCTCATGTGCCCCTAATTGCAGTAGGGAATTTGTCCTGGTAAGCTTTTTATAATGCCATATCCTCATGACATTGCCTTTGTCTCATTCTAAGCCAGAGCCGAGGCAGCTTAAAGTAATCTTTAGATGTTCAGCTTTAAAATCTTCCTCAGAAACCATTTTTTTTTTTGCCATGGATATAATTTAGTACACTTCTTTGGCAATAGGATTGAGAGTTCAGTCAGGGATTGGGATTGGTCCAACTCCTCCAAGGTACTTAATTCAGTTATAAACAAGCCCCCCTCCTTTGGTGGCCAGACTTTATGGCCATTTGGAGACCAAATATGTGGTTTCCATAAAAGCAACCGATTGAGGTTTTCCAAAGCATCTTCAAATGAGTTATACAAATTCATTATATATGTGGGTTTAGTGCTCTTTTGAAATAGCTGCAAGTTCCCAGGGAACACTAGCCCTGTATCTAGTATATAGCAGTGATGGTGAACCTATAGCATGTGTGCCACAAGTGGCATGTGGAGCCATATCGGAGAGCACGTGAGAGATTACACTATGTCAGCTCCTGCATGCTTGCATGTGCTGGCCTGCTTATTTTCGGCCTTGGGGAAGGCCATTTCACCCTCCAGAGGCTTCAGGGAAGCTTCCCCGAAGCCCCGGAGTGTGAAAAACCGCCCAATGAGCAAACAGGAAGTTTGGGAAAATGGACTTCTGGTTTGTCTGTTGGACTGTTTTTTGCACTCGGGAGGCTTTAGGGAAGCTTCCTGAAGCCCCGGAATATGAAAAAATAGCCCAACAGGCAAACTGGAAGACTGTTTTTCTGAACTTCCAGTTTGCTTGTTTGACTCATTTGTCCTAGGCTTCAATGAGGCCTGTGCACAGTAATGGGCAGCCAAAGTTTTTACTGCCACACTGTGGGTGTCGCTTATTTTGTGGATGTGGCTTGATGATCATGTGACTGGGTAGGAGTGGCTTGCCGGCCATGTGACCCAGTGGGAGCAGCTTGAACGATCTTCATCGTTCAAGTCAGTGTTTCCCAACCTTTTTTGAGTCACGGCACATTATTCATATTTTCAAAATCCTGGGGAACATTGAAGGGGGGGCGGGGGGGCGGGGGGGCGGGGGGGGGGGCGGGCTAAAGAAAAGTTTGGACAAAACCCCCCTCTCTCTTCCTCCCTTTCGCTCTATTTCTCCCTCTTTCTCTCTTTTCCTTCCTTCCCTTCTTTCTCTCTCCATCCCTCTTTCTTTCTTTGTTCTTCTCTTTTTTGCTCTCTTTCTCTCTCCCTCCTTCCCTTCCTCTGTCTTTCTCTCTCCCTTGCTCTCTCTCTCTCTCTGTCTCTCTTGCTATCTCTTTCTTGCTTTTTTCTCTCTTTCTTGCTCTCTCTCTCTCTTTCACTGTCTCTTGCTATATGTCTTTTTCTTTCTCTTTGCCTCTCTTGCTATCTCTCTTTCTTTCTCTCTCTTTCTTTCTCTCTCTCTCTTTCTCTCTCTTTCTCTCTCTCTCTGCCTCTCTTGCTATGTCTCTCTTTCTCTCTTGCTATGTCTCTCTTTCTTTCTCTCTCTGCCTCTCTTGCTATGTCTCTCTTTCTCTGCCTCTCTTGCTATGTCTCTATTTCTCTCTCTCTCTCTCTCTGCCTCTCTTATATGTCTCTCTTTCTTTCTCTCTCTCTCTCTCAGCTGACTGCAAGCGGGAGCCCTGACGGTGGCAGCTGGACGTGCTGCTGGACGCCGTATATGCCAGGCCCGCAGCGCCAGCAATTATGACGTCCAGCAGCACATCCAATTGCCACCGTCGGTGCCTCCACCGTGGAGCTCTCCCCGTGACTGCCTGCGGCCGCTGCCATCTCCCCGCCATCTCCCCGCGACTGCCATCTCCCCGCTACTGCCTGTGGCCGCTACAACCACCCCCCACCCCCGGTCCCACCGCCATCTCCCCGCGACTGCCTGCGCCGCTGCAGCCGCCACCCACCCACCCCGCTCCCACCGCCAGTGCCCTTCCGCCGGGCCCCAAAGGACACTTGCCGCCGACGCCAGGGAAGCTCCAGCTGGGCGGGGCACTGCCGGTGCCTCCAACCTCCCGGTTCCTGCCCGATGCCGCGGTTTCTGGCGCTCTCCTGCTGGGCCCTAAAGAAGGAAGGCGGGAAAAAGGCGCGAAGAATGAAGCTCTCCTTCTTCCTGCCTTCCTTCTTTGGGGCCCAGCAGGAGAGTGCCAGAAACCGCGGCATCGGGCAGGAGCTGGGAGGTCGGAGGCACCGGCAGTGCCCCGCCCAGCTGGAGCTTCCCTAGCTTCGCGGCACACCGGTTGGGAAACGCTGGTTCAAGTAAACTGAAGTAAACGTTCAAGCATGATGCTTTTTCATCTCAGCTGTGGGAAAAGTGAGGGCTTCGCGAGGGGAAAAAGACTGCAGCCTAGACTGCTTCGGCGCAGCGTGGCTCTCCTGGCCTTGGGAGGTGGCCATGTGAGGCTTTGGGGGAGCCGGGCAAGAGAGAGGGAAGCTCATCCAAGGCCAGGAAGGAGGAAAGAGGAAAAAAGCAAGGAGCACACAGCAGCAGCAGCAGCAGCAGCAGCAGGAGGGAAAAAAAGCTGAGACTGGTAATCCAGGAAGTTACTGCCACCGGTCAGCTGGAGCTGTGCATGCAGCTTCATTTCTGCCGGTGGAATGTGTTCCACCCCATCCTGTCTGCTGCCCACCTCTGCCTGTGCATATGCGTGGGGGTGGGGCGGATTGTGTAAATGCACAGGGGGCAGCACATATGTGGGGAGAGGGAATGTGTGTGGGGACTTGTGGGCATGCTAGTGCTTGCACACACACACACACACACATACACACACTTTTGGCATGCAAACCAAAAAAGGTTCGCCATCACTGGTATATAGTATAGTTTTAAACTGGGAGAGAGAGCTGGGTTCATCTGCCAGCAGCCTGTTGGTTCTTTTCTCAATAAATGGTTTATATGTTTTGTCCACTTCTTTCAGGAAAGTGGTTTTATGTGACCATGCTTCACTGTTTTTTGTTCGGTGAAGGTGGAGTTAGTTCCATTTTGACTATAGCTAGACCTTGACTTAATGCAGGGGTGGGCTACGGCCTGGACAGGGGAGGGGAAGTGGGGTAGTGAAAATGGAGCTCTACCCCCGAACATCCAATTTGCACTGAAAGATGTTGAAAAAAAATGCATAAGCCACGCCCACAGTGTGGTAGTAGAAATGTTGGTAGCCCTTCACTGACTTAATGATTATAATGGAATTTCTGTTGTAACTCATGACTGTTGTAAGTTGAAACATCCATGTGTCTGAACCTGATTTTTTTACTCTTTTTGTGGGTCGGTTGTTAACCGAATGCCACAATTATTAAGTGAATCAATGTACTTTTATAGACTACATTCCTTCCCCAACCCCCTGGAAAATGGCTTAAAAAAGTAGAAACTAGAAAAAAAACATTGCAAACATGACCATGGAATTCTACAGCTGGCCACACAGTTTAGCTAGTTGTAATCACCCCAAATATGGCCCTGTGACTGTGGGAGGATGTGGAACTCTGGAACTGGATCATAAGTAGCTTGTAGTCATAACTTTGAATAGTTGATAATAACTGGTCATTAAGCAAGGACAACTTCTACCTCACAGGCTATTTCTGTTTATATGCAGGGAGTCATCTCACCTGAGCCATGGTTTGGCATTTGCTTTGCATATTTCCTCTTTTAATTACCTTAGAAATTGTTTGCTAATGGCTTTTTGGATGTTAAGAAATTTAGAAGGGAAAGTTTCATTATACGGCATTCAAATCAGTCAATATCTAACAATACAAAAATAATATTACAAGCCTATCTTTGTCTTACATATCAGACATACATTACAGCTTAGAAATATATCAAATTACTACAGAGCTTTCTACATCAGTCACAGTGAATCAAAGAAAGAACAGAGAGCAGAGAGAGAATCATGCTTTCTGGCACCCTCTTTTGGCAATTTGCAGCACTACCTCTTAAAGCAACAGTGCTTCAATACAAACAAACATTCATTGTTAGCTTGTTTTTATATTGCCAACCCAACTGTCTTGTACATAGTATTAATAAAGTTTCGTGCAAGTTTGAGGGCTTGAGGGTCCTTGGTGCTTTCATAACTTGCTTATTTTCTTGCAAATGTTTTACTACTATCAGTGTTAGTGATTTATAGACTTAAGAGAGTTTATGGATTTAAAGGTTATGGACTTAAAAATATACTTTTAAATAAACAGCAAAAGGATGACTAAAATATTGATTTTGGAAAATTATAAATGAATTATGGGCCCAGATAGAGTTGAAAGAATATTCCCTGTAGGTTCTTTAAATTTTTACAAAGATATATATGAATTTTGCAACTAACTGTAAGAAGTATAAGAAGTCCTCCTGTGGGAAACTAACACTGCCCCCTCCCCCCCCACAAAAGAGGAATCTTTGAAGGTTGACTGGAGAGAACCAGAAATAACTAATAGTACAATTAAAAGAGAAGAGCTCCATTAGTGAAATGGAGCAATATTACTTAACTTGGAAGAATTAAAGGTTATCTGGAAATAATACAGAAAGTACTGCTACTATAATAGGGATTTAAAAGTTACTACTGTATAGAAGAGAAAGTGATTTTACTAGGCAGAGAGAGACTGGGGCTGATTTGAATACTGAACTGAAAATAGATTTTAAAATGCCAGCATACAAAAATTATATGGGGGGAAAAATGACACACTGGATTTTTGAATGAAACAACTAATATGCTAATAAGTAAGGGGAACCCACAAATAATAAATCAAGAATAATTTCTTAGATTTACAAAAGAGACATATTAAAGGAGCTTCTGAGAGAAGACAAAGAGAAAATGATAACAAATTAACTTGGGGACATTATTTGAAGAGAGTAAAAATTAAGCTTTAACAAATAAATGGAATGAATATAAAGTGGATTTATTTGCTCAAGATTAAAATATATATGTTTCTGGTAGTTTTAATGAACACTTTATCTATTAGAACTGAATGACAAAGTGGTGCAGTCATTAAACAAAACATCATATGACTGCACTGGACTTACAATGTTTCTCCAGCTGCAGTTGTTAAGTGAGTCATCCAGAGCGGTTAAGTGACACACAGTGGCTAAGTGGTTTTTCTGTTTGCTATGGTTTTTCTGTTTGCTATGGTTTTGAAGTTGAATAAATGCATTCCTGGCTCAAAGTCTTGCGTCACCTCCATTCCTATCAACCCAGGTTTCCCTCAGATGAAACATCATGTGACTGTGATTTTCAATTTTTCTGTGGGCTTCTCCAGCAACTTTGCCCATTGGAAGCCAACTGTGAAGCATGGGAATGGTGATCACCTGACCACAGGATATTGTGATGGTCATAAAGAGTTGCAAAGTGCTTGAATTTTGATTATGTGACTACAGGGATGCTATAACAGTAATAAATGGAAGGACTGGGTGTGCAGTTACTTTTTTTACTGCATGCCCAGTCCTTCCACTTATTACTGTTATAGCATCTCTATGCTCACATAATCAAAATTCAAAGCACTTTGCAACCCTATATGAGCATCACAAGATCCTGTGGTCAGGTGATCACCATTTCCATGCTTCCATGCCATTGTAATTTCAAATGGTCGCTAAAATGGGCCCGGGACAGGGGTTTATCCTCTGTCCTGGTGCTCCTTGACCTCTCAGCGGCTTTCGATACCATCGACCATGGTATCCTTCTGCGCCGGCTGGAGGGGTTGGGAGTGGGAGGCACTGTTCTTCAGTGGTTCTCCTCCTACCTCTCTGGCCGGTTGCAGTCGGTGTTAGTGGGGGGACAGAGGTCGACTCCTAGGTCTCTCCCTTGTGGGGTGCCTCAGGGGTCGGTCCTCTCCCCCCTGCTATTTAACATCTACATGAAACCGCTGGGTGAGATCATCCAAGGACATGGGGTGAGGTATCATCAATATGCCGATGATACCCAGCTTTACATCTCCACCCCATGCCCAGTCAACGAAGCGGTGGAAGTGATGTGCCGGTGCCTGGAGGCTGTTGGGGCCTGGATGAGTGTCAACAGACTCAAACTCAACCCGGATAAGACGGAGTGGCTGTGGGTTTTGCCTCCCAAGGACAACTCCATCTGTCCGTCCATTACCCTGGGGGGGAATTATTGACCCCCTCAGAGAGGGTCCGCAACTTGGGCGTCCTCCTCGATCCACAGCTCACATTAGAACAACATCTCGCAGCTGTGGCGAGGGGGACGTTTGCCCAGGTTCGCCTGGTGCACCAGTTGCGGCCCTATCTGGACCGGGACTCACTGCTCACAGTCACTCATGCCCTCATCACCTCGAGGTTCGACTACTGTAATGCTCTCTACATGGGGCTACCTTTGAAAAGTGTTCGGAAACTCCAGATCGTGCAGAATGCAGCTGCGAGAGCAGTCATGGGCTTACCCAGGTATGCCCATGTTTCACCATCACTCCGCAGTCTGCACTGGCTGCCGATCAGTTTCCAGTCACAATTCAAAGTGTTGGTTATGACCTTTAAAGCCCTTCATGGCACTGGACCAGAATATCTCCGAGACCGCCTCCTGCCGCACGAATCCCAGCGACCAATTAGGTCCCACAGAGTGGGCCTTCTCCGGGTCCCGTCAACTAAGCAATGTCGGTTGGCGGGCCCCAGGGGAAGAGCCTTCTCTGTGGCGGCACCGGCCCTCTGGAACCAACTCCCCCCGGAGATTAGAACTGCCCCTACTCTTCCTGCCTTCCGTAAACTTCTTAAAACCCACCTTTGCTGTCAGGCATGGGGGAATTGAAACATCCCCCCCCCTGGGCACGTTGAATTTATATATGGTATGCTTGTGTGTGAGTCTGTTAGTTTGTGGGGTTTTTTAAATCTTTAAAATTTTAAATTGTTGATTACTTATGATTTGTCTTTTTACATGTTGTGAGCCGCCCCGAGTCTTCGGAGAGGGGCGGCATACAAATCCAAGTAATAAATAAATAAATAAATAAACAGGGCAGTTATTAAGCAAAGACTGTCTGTATCAAATGATTGGGGAAGCTGTAATTCTTGAATGTCTCTTTGGACCTACCTGTCTCTAATTCAAGGTTGATCTGAAAGATCAATGGAAACTACAGATGAGATTGTCCAAACTTGCTGCTGCCCTGAGTTGCCTTGAGAAGGGCTGCATTCAAATAAATCAAATCAAATCAAATCAAATCAAATCAAATCAAATCAAATCAAATCAAATCAAATCAAATCAAATCAAATCAAATCAAATCAAATCAAATCAAATCAAATCAAATCAAATCAAATCAAATCAAATCAAATCAAATCAAATCAAATCAAATCAAATCAATAATCTTTGCATTTAAAGAGGCTCTAGACAGAGGTAAAATTCCAACTTCATGGACAGAAGCAAATTTAGCGTTAATTCCAAAAAAAGATACAGATCATACAGATATAACTAATTACCGCCCGATTTCTCTCTTAAATGCCGATTATAAAATCTTTACCTCCATCTTAGCAAGTAGAATCAAAGGATTCCTAAATTATTTTATACATTCGGACCAAAATGGCTTTCTTCCCGGGAGACAGCTAAAGAACAATATTAGAATTGTGTTAGACACGCTAGAGTATTATGAAGCCCATAATGAAAAACAAGTGGCGTTAATATTTCTTGATGCCCAGAAGGCTTTCGACAACATGTCTTGGAAATTCATGATTAAACAGCTTGAGTATATGGAATTTGGCCCCAAATTTATAAATGCAATAAAAGCTATTTACTCTGTCCAATCAGCTTATATTATCCTCAATGGAGATACATCGACAAAAATCTCTCTTCATAAAGGTACAAGACAAGGGTGTCCACTGTCCCCTTTATTGTTTATCTTAACCCTTGAAGTATTAACTAGAATTATTAGAGATAAGGAAGATACAAGGGGATTAAAATGTAAGAAAGAAACCTATAAGCTTCAAGCCTTCGCGGACGACCTGGTATTTATCTTAGAAGATCCTTTAGATTCAGGTCCCAAATTACTAGAAGTTCTGGAAGAATACGGTACAGTGGCAGGCCTCAAAATAAATAAAACTAAAACGCAAATTCTAACTAAAAATATGAGACAATCACAGAAAGATATCTTAACAGCTAAACTTGATATTCAAATAGTTACAAAAATTAAATATCTCGGCATTAATTTGACAAATAGAGTGTCCAGCTTAAAATCAAACAATTATGATATTTTAATAGACAAAATACAAGCTGACTTGTTGAAATGGAGAAATTTACAACTTTCCTTACTTGGGAGGATTGCGGCCATAAAGTTAAATACTCTGCCCAAAATTTTGTTTCTATTTCAAACAATCCCAATACAATTGAAACAGGAATTTTTCAATAATTTGAATAAAATAACTAACAATTTCATCTGGCAAAATAAACGTCCCCGAATTCGATTAAAATATCTACAAGAAAAGAAAGAAGAAGGAGGACTGGCTCTCCCAATTTGGAAGGATTACTATATTGCTGCATCCCTATCATGGACGAGAGACTGGATGAGCCTAACAAATACCAGACTTCTTAACTTAGAAGGCCACGACCTCCACTTAGGATGGCACTACTATCTCTGGGATGAAAAGCTGACAACCCATAAATATTTCTCCAATCACATGATTAGGAAATCGCTTATTTACACTTGGAAAAAAATTAAACCTAAACTTTATAAAGGAATTCCCACCTGGTACGCCCCATTAGAAGCCTATGTTCATCCCAATTTCCACAAAAGAAACAATATAATAAGATATAAAGATATTCTAAATTCAAACGGGGCAATTAGAACAAGGCTAGAACTAGAAAATCTTGGTCAAAAAGTGGAATGGTGGGAATACCTACAGATTCAAACTAAATTTAACAAAGATAAAAATAAAACCGGGATAAGCAAAAATGCCCTGCTAGATAAGCTATGTACAGGCCCCCAAGATCAGCTAATCAAAAATTTTTACTGTTACTTAAACTACAATGAACTGGACAATTTTAGCACAAAAATTAATGTCAAAAAATGGAATCTGGACCTCAAAAATGAGATTAAAGAGGAGGAATGGCAAATACTCTGGAGTAGGAACTATAAACTGACTATTGCCACATCCTATAAAGAAAATTTAGTCAAAATGTTTTACCGATGGCATATTACCCCAATTAAGCTAACCAAATTAAATAATAAACTCTCACCAAATTGTTGGAAATGTCAACAAGAATTGGGCACCTATTTCCACCTATGGTGGCAATGTACAAAAGCTAAATTATACTGGAACAAAATTGGAATTTGGATTGATGAAATACTAAATCTATCACTAGACAAAACTCCTGAATGCTTTTTATTGGGCATAATCAGACAAAATCTACCGAAACCCCAAGTACATTTAATTATTCACTTAACAACGGCAGCAAGACTAACTTATGCGCAGTGGTGGAAAAATGATGAGCTACCCCCAAATGAAGCAATAATTAAAAAAATAATATACTGCGCAGAAATGTCGAAACTGACTATATTAGTTAGAAACGAATCATTGGCTACGTTCAATAAATGTTGGGACCCTTTTTATAACTGGTTAGGAAGCAAGAGCGAGAACAACAGGCTACAAGATTGAAATGTCAGATATAACCTTGAACTGTAACAAATCTGGTATAAAGCAACTTTTTATCTAATATAATAACATGAGACTTTATATATATATTTGGATATGAATTTTATTATTATTTGTTAATTTCTCTGCAATTCGTTTATTTCAACCCTTGCATTTAACATTCTAGATAAACTATTCGAATCATGGTAATGAGCAAATATAACTGGATCTAGTTTTCGTTTTTAATACAACTCTCCTGTATATTCGCCGATACTTTTATCTTTACTACCTGTTTGGTTTTTGTTTGTTTGCTTTATTTTTTTCTTTCCCTCGTATTTTATGTTTTGTATTGTACTATATGTTGTATCAAACGATGTACATGTTTCATTTTTAATAATAAAATTTATAAAATTAAAAAAAAAAATCTTTGCATTTAAAGACCACTCAGAAACTGCGATTGATAGAGAAGGCAGCATTTCAGCTGCTGGCTGAGGATAGTGATCAATATGATGATTTCTTTGTGTTATATTTTCATACGCGTCCACGTGCCATTCAAAGGGGTTGATTCAATCTGTAAAACTCTATATAATTCAGAACCAAGTTACTTGCAGTACTGCTTCGCCAGTGGATTTGAATCATACAATACATGGATCATGAACAAATTGTTTAGTAATTTCTCATTTTCATTAGATCCAGAACCTCAAACCATCAACTATTGTTTCTCTATTAAGGTGGCCATTTTGTAGAATAGTCTTCTCCTGATAATTCATATGGAAGCAAGTTAAGATGAAGGTTTTTTGGAGAGTTTTCAGTGATTGATAATGTTAATATATAGTTGTTGATAATGTTCCCATTTTAGTGAAGGTTTAGATTTTATCACTACATTATTGTAGATGCATAAATTTAACTAATTAAATTTAAATTTTAGTTTAAGTTTACTATGGAAGTTTTATTGTATTAGCACTGTACTTTATTTTCTATTTATTTTCTAGGAGTAATTTTTTTTTAAACAAAGAATGTGAGACTGAGAAAGAAAGAAATACACCATCCTGTTATGTGCCGCCCCGAGTCCTCGGAGAGGGGTGGCATACAAATCTAAATTATTATTATTATTATTATTATTATTATTATTATTATTATTATTATCATTATTATTTTCAACCTTGGGGAAGTCCGTTTTGCCATCTGGAGGCTTCAGGGAAGCTTCCTGAAGCCCCGGAGTGCAAAAAATGGCTAATGTGCAAACTGGAAGCTTGGAAAAACTGACTTCTGGTTTGCCTGTTATGCAGCTTTTTTTGTACTGAAGCCTCCACAGTATGAAAAAAAAAGCAAAGTGGGTAAACTGGAAGTTTGTTTTTCCAAACTTGCATTTTTTCCTGTTGGGCTGTTTTTTACCATCTTACACATCAGTGAGTCCTATTTGCATGTGTGGATGTGGAAGGTTTGTGGGCATGCACAGGGAGCAATGTGGTATATGTGTGCGCATGCGTGGGGGAAAGGGTATGGGTGTGGGCATGTGAACCAAAAAAGGTTCACCATCACTGCCATAGACTATCCTCTAAACTACATGTAGCAAACCGCTGTTGAAAGTTGAAATACGTTTTATTTAGCTGTATTAATCCTTGAACCTCATCTCTAACATGATTATCCCAAATCTTTCTGAACATTCAAAGATCTCACAATTTTGCTATTTGCAAAATGTATTGCAGCCTCTAGGTCATCTTGTGTTTTTGAATTGCCTCCATCTTTCTAGCCTGTTATATTCCCAGTGCACCTTTGATTTATTCATGTGCTACTTGTGTCAATATATATATATATATTCCTGTGATGACCTGCTCTTCTTGATCACTTCTGAGCTCTCTGAAATTTTGCAGTTGCTTCTAAAATGTTCACAACAGCCTCAGGCCTCCTCTGCAGAAAATTGTGGTTCCATTTAGTTAATGAATCAGCAGAGATCCTGGGCCTGAACAAAATCACCTGGAGGGATTTGCGTCTGATTTCTCAGAAAACAAAATGTATTCTTCTGTTTAATACCTGATTTGTATTACAAAGCTAAGTCTGGGAAACAAAGCACAAGAAAACATTTTCAAATTAACTAGCCTTATAATATGACAGGCTTTCATCATCTCTAAGACAAGCCGCTTTTTGATCCTAAAAAATAAAAATGCAGACAAAGTACCTGATTGTTTTAACAATGTTGATTCTGGTGTTTGATAGAATTCTTAGATTTTCAAATATTTAGTCTGAGTATTTCCTTGTTGTTTTGCTGATACACACTTACAGTTTAGGAAGACCCATTTGTGTTTGTTTTTCATTTGCTGTCAGGTTGTCATCCTATTGCACTTCCTCTTAACCTTCTAGAGCAGGGGTCTCCAACCTTGGAAACTTTGAGCCTGATGGACTTCAACTCCCAGAATTCCCCAGCCAGCAAAGCTTTTGGGAGTTGAAGTCTGCTAGGCTTAAAGTTGCCAAGGTTGGAGACCCCTGCATATAGCAGAGAAGTATTCCTTTAAAGTTGTTTTCATTGAGGTGTGTCTAAGGTTCTGCCCACAAGGTATGGTTAAAAAAAAGTCAAAATGGCAACCATAAAAGTGCGATTAAAACTCTGCCTGTTTTTTTATATGTCCATATCATGTGCAATGCATTAATAAAGCCCAGGTAGGACTTTCATTGTGCTATTGTGGCTTCCATCTTAACATTTTTGACCACATATTGCATATGATAATTTTTATGTTATTGTTTATTATATATTGTAAGTATAATCCAGTTGCTTTATTGCTGATCCTCAGATATGGAAGCCATCCATCACCCAGAGAGGTATGGAGAAGTCTTATAACTATTATATGTAGTCTGTAACTCTAGAAATCAATCCAAATATGACCAGGTTTAAGAGCAGAGGTGAAATGCTACTAGTTTGGATGTTTGGCAGAACAGGTAGTAAAAAATGCTACCAAATTGGGTGAACTGGTCTGATAAGCAATCAGTAAACAATAAATATTAGTTTTAGGTAATGTTTGACTTCTTTTTATAGCTTTGTATCTATTTATATTGTATTTTTATTATTGTTGTAAGCATAGTTCCCTCTAAGCTGAGCAGTGAGCAATCGCTCACTTAAAAATCATCAACTCAGAGTTTTCCAAACCTGCCCAGAAGCCGAGAGGGAAACAGTGAGAGGGAAGGAGAGAGAGAGGAAGAGAGAGAAATAGATAGAAAAAAGAGAGGAAGGAAAAGAGAAAAAAAAGAATGGGAGTAAGGCAGAGAGAAAGAAAATCAAAATCTAGTTTGAAACTAGCTCAACTATTTAAGTGGCATTTTGATATTGATAGAGTTGCCCTATTATGAGCTCACTGTTATAGACACACAGTACAGTATTTGATTTTGAAATTCTCTGAGGCAAAACAGGGTGGGTTTTGTATTTGTTTGTTTGTTTATTTGTTTATTTATTTATTTATTTATTTATTATTTCTGTGCCGCCCAGTCCCGAAGGGACTGCCGCTCAGACACTATACTTTTCCGCCCCCCCCCCAAAAAAAAATTAGAGGGAACACTGGTTGTAAGCCACCCTGAGTCCTTCGGGATTGGGTGGCATAGAAGTTGAATGAATGAATGAATAAATAAATAAATAAATAAATAAATATCATAAGTATACAAGCAACAAGTTACAGTCATGGAGTCATTAGTGGGAGGAGATGGGTTATAGGAATGATGAGAAAACTAATAATAGTGGAGACTTAGTAAAAAGTTTGTTAGTGGTGAGGGAATTATTTGTTTAGCAGAGTGATAGCATTTGGGGAAAAAATGGTTCCTATGTCTAGTTGTCTTGGTGTGCAGTGCTCTATAGTGTGGTTTTGAGGGTAGGAGTTGAAACAATTTATATCCAAGTTATGTATGGTATGTTTGTGTGTATGTTTGGTTTTTATAATCAGAGTTTTTAGTTGTTTTATTAAATTGGATTGTTACATGTTGTTTTTTATCATTGTTGTTAGCCTCCCTGAGGTCTGCGGAGAGGGGCGGCATACAAATCCAATAAATAATAATAATAATAATAATAATAATAATAATAATAATAATAATAATAATCCAGGATGCAAGGAGTCCTTAAATATTGTCACGGCCTTCTTTTTGACTCGTGCAGTATACAGGCCCTCAGTAAAAGGTAGATTGGCAGTAATTGTTTTTTCTACATTTCTTATTATGATAATATCACCTAACTCTTTTTTCATGAAATTTCTTTTGTGCAAAGGTTCTTCTGTTCATTACTGAGCATAGTGCTCTGTAAGTAAGTCTCTAATGTGGGTAAACAGAAGGCATCTCACAGTTTCTTATTTCACCCTCCTTTGTGTTTATCCAATACATTAAAATGAGTGACCATTGAAGAAGAAAAAAAACCCCAAGTTAGCAAAACTTTAAATCCATTTCTTTCATTAGATGTAATTTAGAGAAGTGGGTCACTGACAGACATTTTTATGATTTCAGAAAAAAATGGGCTGAAGGCAACGGGAGTTAATTTAAAATAAGGCAATGAATGATAAAAACAACATGATTTCGTATTCTAGAAGCTTCATACTGACACTTGGAAATACTAATCTGTGCTCTTCTGTTCTAGAGAACAGATTTGAGGAACAAGGACTTTGCAGTTGCAATTGGAGTAGTTCATAGAAATGTCTAGTTGGGTAGCTTTAAAACCTGGAATATAGTGAAGAAATTTGCTGATACAGTGGTACCTCTGCCTACGAACGCCTCTACTTACAAACTTTTCTAGATAAGAACCGGGTGTTCAATATTTTTTTGGCTCTTCTCAAGAACCATTTTCCACTTACAAACCCGAGCCTCCAAAACTGTAACAGGAAAAGGCAGGGAGAAGCCTCTGCGTGGCCTCTCTAGGAATCTCCTGGGAGGAAAGAGGGCCGGAAAAAGTGGGGAGAAGCCTCTGCGTGGCCTCTCTAGGAATCTCCTTGGAGGAAACAGGTCCAGAAAAGTTGGGGAGAAGCCTCTGCGCGACCTCTCTAGGAATCTCCTGAGAGAAAACAGGGCCTCCACCCTCACTGTGATTTCCCCAATCGCACGCATTATTTGCTTTTACATTGATTCCTATGGTAAAAATTATTTCTTCTTACAAACTTTTCTACTTAAGAACCTGGTCACAGAATGAATTAAGTTCGTAAATAGTGGTACCACTGTATATGGATAAACCAGTGTTATCTTGCACCAGGTGTAATTGCTAGCCAAATGTTTGTATCTTTAAAAGCATGAAAAGCAAGCTGTATGTTCTGACCCAGCCTTAGCCAGTAATGATAAAGTATTTACTCACTAGTAAAACCTACCCCTTTTCAAACAGGGTAGAAGCAGTCTTTTATTCACATTGATAAACAAAAATCAAATGTAATTAGTCCCAACAGACCTGGCCAAGAAATCCTAATTGCTTGCTGTATCCTAACAGTGAACCATTGTATGTGACAACTGGCTGCTCCCAAACCCTTACTATTTATTTCCCAGCCAGGGAAGGGCTGGCTAGTGCCCATGCCTGCTGTTTTTGAGAGCCAGCTTATTGTTTTCCTTTGCTCTTATCTCCTTTCCTTTCTGTGCAAATGCACATCTGGGATGAACTCCATCTGTTCCTCCATCTCACTCTGCAGGCGCCCCAAAAACAGCTGTCTCTCTACCTGGGCGAGGACGAAAGTCCCCGGCTCTGCCTCTGATGCTATTTCCTTATCAGAGCCTTCCAAAGGCCACAACACTGTAACTACAGACCAATTAACCTGATGTCGATACCAGTGGTGGGATTCAACTTTTTTTCACTACTGGTTCTGTGGGCGTGGCTTGGTGGGCGTGGTGTGGCTTGGTGGGTGTGGCTTGGAGAAGAAGGATACTGCAAAATCTCCATTCTCTCCCCATTCCCTCCCCATTACTTCCAATCAGCTGGGATTTCAAGGCAGACAATAGATGGGGATGGGGCCAGTCAGAGTGGTATTTACTAGTTCTCAAACTTTCCACTACCGGTTCTCCAAACTGCTCAAATTTTCCACTACCAGTTCCCCAAATTACTCAAAATTTTCACTGCCTGTTCTCCAGAACTGGTCAGAATTTGCTAAATCCCACTTCTGATCGACATCCCAGATTGTAGAGCATATAATAACTTTAACATATTGTATGTATTAAAAAGGAGTTGGAATAGCTTTGTCACAAACAAGTTTGTCAGACTAAAATTTACCTTTATTTTGGACCATATAACTTCTTTTATAGATTTTGAGAAATAGAGACCAGATATTTGGATTTAAGGCAGTATTAAAAAAATGGGTCAGTGGCTTCATCAACAGAAGTACAGTTTCCAAATCATTAGTTCCACTTTATCCTGAATTAGTTAGATTCACATTTATGTATTGTGTCCAGTTCTGGAACAACAATTGAAGAAGCATTAAAAGAAACTGGAACAGGTTCAGACAAGGGGAACAAGCACGACCAGGGCACAGAAGCAAAATCCTAAGGAAAAGAGATTGAAGGAATTGCTAATCTTTAGCCTGGAGAAGACTGAGGGAGATACGATTGCACTTTTCAAAGAGTGGCTGTCATGTAGACGAAGGTCAAGCTCTCTTTTCCAGCGCCCCAGAGTGCAAGACACAGAGTAATGGATTTAAGTTGCAGGAAGACAGATTCTGACTGAATGTTAAGGAAAAAATAACCCCTCCCCTACTCGGTAGCAATAAGAGCATTTTGATAGTAGAAAGAATTACCTAGAGAAATGATAAGCTCAAATGCAGGCTGGTATTCATTTGTTGGAGTTAATGAGCCAGAGTTGGCCTTGATAATGTAAATATTTTATGGTCCCCTGGTTATTCTTTGGTTCTAGATCTCTATGCAAATATCAGTCCCTGCTAGTTGGATAATTAAGAAAATGAAACTGGCATCTTTGGGAGCATAAGTGGGGAGGGGGAATTAGGTCTGAAATGCCAGAAATGAAAACTTTATTAATTAGGCTCAAATTATTCATACTGTCAAGAATAACAGTCACAATTTTATAAAACCAATCAGTTATTAATAAATTTGAGTTGTTTAAGGTCATTATTCATTACTGCTTATTATACAAGACAAATAGCCAAACCCATATAGAATTCATTTATATGACTAATTTTAAGAATCTAAAAATGACTTTTGGTTTCATGAAATATTGGCATGATATTAATCATATTGAAAAACAACAAACAATAAGAGTGATAAGATACTTGGAAAATCATGGGCTCATATTCCCCAGAAATGTATGCATTTTTATGAATGAATTTTTTTTTCATTTAGCAACTCCAAATGTCTAAAAACATAGATTTTTAAAACCTAAATTGTATCATTAAAATACAAAAGCGGTATTTTTGCATATGCTTTTAGCAACATGTCTGCATCTTGAAAGAAAATATATTTGTCCCACAGATCAGTAATATTACTAGTTAAAAATTAATCTATGGAATGGAAGAGAAAGAAATAAGGAATGTAGTATAAGGGAGAAGGCTTATGATAAATGAATTAAGGCTGATAACACCTTGAGTAGTGGATGCAGTTGATGTAGGCAGATTAGTTGCTGTTTGCAGATTGGGGCGACATCCTGAGTAGTTATTGCAGTTGATGCCTGCAGACTAGTCAGCTGTTTTGTAATGTATGTCTGTGGTGTAAATCCAGGGTTTTGGTTTGGCTCTGAGTTTGGGGTCTGGCTATGTGTTCATGGCATGTGTCAGTTTGCTTTGTGTATGTGTCGGAGGGGGGTGCAGCAGTTGGAGTTTGGCTTTTGGGTGGTGTTTGTATTTTGTCTGTGAGGTGGGTATGTGTGAGGATGATTGGTGGTCACATCCTGTGTTGTTCTAGGTTTGCTCTCAGTTTTTGTGGCTGGGATTTGAAGGGGGTTGCAACTGATGCTCAGAAGAAGGTTTTTAATTTCAGAAGTGATGTGACATTATGGATTAGCTGAACAACAAACTGGATAAAAAG